>NW_022994110.1:0-126238 GCF_012275295.1 Melopsittacus undulatus | reverse complement strand
TTTTTTTACCGTATTTTACATGTTTTCAGCCGTTTTTTGGCCATTTCTAACCCTCATTAAGCCATTTTTAACCCACTTCAAGCCATCTTTCGTCATTTCTCAGCCAGTTTTGCACTTCTCTACTAACCATTTTTAAGCTTGTTTTGTCCATTTCTGACCCATGCTTGCTCATCTCTAACCCTTTTAAGCCACTTTAACGACTTCGAAACCATTTTTGGCCACATTGCAACCCTGTTTGAAGCCATATTTTCCTTTTCCAACCCGGTTTGCACACCTCTGACACTTCTGGGGACAATTTGGCCGTAACTAACCTGTTTTGCACTTCTCTATCCCTTTGGAAGCCATTTTTGCCATTTTTTTTTTCTTTTTTACCCTCTTTAAGCCTTTAACCCCTTCAAGCCATCTTTGGTCTTTCTCAGCCAGTTTTGCACTTCTCTAACCATTTTTAAGCTGGTTTTGTCCATTTCTGACCCATGTTTGCTCATCTCTAACCCTTTTAAGCCACTTTAACGACTTCGAAAACCATTTTTGCCCACTTGCAACCTGTTTGAAGCCATATTTTTCCTTTTCCAACCCGGTTTTGCACACCTCTGACACTTCTGGGGCCAATTTTGGCCGACTAACCCGTTTTTGTACTTCTCTATCCCTTTGGAAGCCATTTTTGGCCATTTCTAACCCTCTTTAAGCCATTTTTAACCCACTTCAAGCCATCTTTGGTCATTTCTCAGCCAGTTTTGCACTTCTCTAACCATTTTTAAGCTGGTTTTGTCCATTTCTGACCCATGTTTGCTCATCTCTAACCCTTTTAAGCCAACTTTGACGACTTCGAAACCATTTTGCCCACTTGCAACCCGTTTGAAGCCATATTTTTCCTTTTCCAACCCAGTTTGCACACCTCTGACACTTCTGGGGCATTTTGGCCGTAACTAACCTGTTTTTGCACTTCTCTATCCCTTTTGGAGCCATTTTTGGCCATTTCTAACCCTCTTTAAGCCATTTTTAACCCACTTCAAGCCATCTTTGGTCATTTCTCAGCCAGTTTTGCACTTCTCTAACCATTTTTAAGCTGGTTTTGTGTCTTTTCTTACCCATTTTTTTTACCGTATTTTACATGTTTTCAGCCATTTTTGGCCATTTCTAACCCTCATTAAGCCATTTTTAACCCACTTCAAGCCATCTTTCGTCATTTCTCAGCCAGTTTTGCACTTCTCTACCATTTTTAAACTTGTTTTGTCCATTTCTGACCCATGCTTGCTCATCTCTAACCCTTTTAAGCCAACTTTAACGACTTCGAAACCATTTTTGCCCACTTGCAACCTTTTTGAAGCCATATTTTTTCCTTTTCCACCCGGTTTGCACACCTCTGACACTTCTGGGGCCAATTTGGCCGTAACTAACCTGTTTTTTGCACTTCTCTATCCCTTTTGGAAGCCATTTTTTGCCATTTCTACCCTCTTTAAAGCCATTTTTAACCCACTTCAAGCCATCTTTGGTCATTTCTCAGCCAGTTTTGCACTTCTCTAACCATTTTTAAGCTGGTTTTGTCCATTTCTAACCCATGTTTGCTCATCTCTACCCTTTTAAGCCAACTTTAACGACTTCGAAACCATTTTTGCCCACTGCAACCCGTTTTGAAGCCATATTTTTCCTTTTCCAACCCGGGTTTGCACACCTCTGACACTTCTGGGCCAATTTTGGCCGTGACTAACCCGTTTTTGTACTTCTCTATCCCTTTGGAAGCCATTTTTGGCCATTTCTAACCCTCTTTAGCCATTTTTAACCCACTTCAAGCCATCTTTGGTCATTTCTCAGCCAGTTTTGCACTTCTCTAACCATTTTTAAGCTGGTTTTGTCCATTTCTCCCATGTTTGCTCATCTCTAACCCTTTTAAGCCAACTTTGACGACTTCGAAACCATTTTTGCCCACTTGCACCCGTTGAAGCCATATTTTTCCTTTTCCAATTCAGGTTTGCACACCTCTGACACTTCTGGGCCAATTTTGGCCGTAACTAACCTGTTTTTTGCACTTCTCTATCCCTTTTGGAAGCCATTTTTGGCCATTTCTAACCCTCTTTAAGCCATTTTTAACCCACTTCAAGCCATCTTTGGTCATTTCTCGCCAGTTTTGCACTTCTCTAACCATTTTTAAGCTGGTTTTGTCCATTTCTGACCCATGTTTGCTCATCTCTAACCCTTTAAGCCAACTTTGACGACTTCGAAACCATTTTTGCCCACTTGCAACCTGTTTGAAGCCATATTTTTCCTTTTCCAACCCGGGTTTGCACACCTCTGACACTTCTGGGGCCAATTTTGGCCGTAACTAACCCTGTTTTTGTTCTTCTCTATCCCTTTGGAAGCCATTTTTGGCCATTTCTCTACCCTCTTTAAGCCATTTTTAACCCACTTCAAGCCATCTTTGGTCATTTCTCAGCCAGTTTTGCACTTCTCTAACCATTTTTAAGCTGGTTTTGTCCATTTCTGACCCATGTTTGCTCATCTCTAACCCTTTTAAGCCACTTTGACGACTTCGAAACCATTTTTGCCCACTTGCAACCCGTTTGAAGCCATATTTTTCCTTTTCCAACCCAGGTTTGCACACCTCTGACACTTCTGGGGCCAATTTTGGCCGTGACTAACCTGTTTTTGCACTTCTCTATCCCTTTTGGAAGCCATTTTTGGCCATTTCTAACCCTCTTTAAGCCATTTTTAACCCACTTCAAGCCATCTTTGTCATTTCTCAGCCAGTTTTGCACTTCTCTAACCATTTTTAAGCTGGTTTTTGTCTTTTCTTACCCATTTTTTTACCGTATTTTACATGTTTTCAGCCGTTTTTGGCCATTTCTAACCCTCATTAAGCCATTTTTAACCACTTCAAGCCATCTTTCGTCATTTCTCAGCCAGTTTTGCACTTCTCTAACCATTTTTAAACTTGTTTTGTCCATTTCTGACCCATGCTTGCTCATCTCTAACCCTTTTAAGCCAACTTTAACGACTTCGAAACATTTTTGCCCACTTGCAACCTGTTTGAAGCCATATTTTTCCTTTTCCAACCCAGGTTTGCACACCTCTGACACTTCTGGGGACAATTTGGCCGTAACTACCTGTTTTTGCACTTCTCTATCCCTTTTGGAAGCCATTTTTTGCCATTTCTTACCCTCTTTAAGCCATTTTTAACCCACTTCAAGCCATCTTTGGTCATTTCTCAGCCAGTTTTGCACTTCTCTAACCATTTTTAAGCTGGTTTTGTCCATTTCTAACCCATGTTTTGCTCATCTCTAACCCTTTTAAGCCAACTTTAACGACTTCGAAACCATTTTTGCCCACTTGCAACCTGTTTGAAGCCATATTTTTTCCTTTTCCAACCCGGTTTTGCACACCTCTGACACTTCTGGGGCAATTTTGGCCGTGACTAACCCGTTTTTGTACTTCTCTATCCCTTTGGAAGCCATTTTTGGCCATTTCTAACCCTCTTTAAGCCATTTTTAACCCACTTCAAGCCATCTTTGGTCATTTCTCAGCCAGTTTTTGCACTTCTCTAACCATTTTTAAGCTGGTTTTGTCCATTTCTGACCCATGTTTGCTCATCTCTAACCCTTTTAAGCCAACTTTGACGACTTCGAACCATTTTTGCCCACTTGCAACCCGTTTGAAGCCATATTTTTTCCTTTTCCAATTCAGGTTTGCACACCTCTGACACTTCTGGGGCCAATTTTGGCCGTAACTAACCTGTTTTTGCACTTCTCTATCCCTTTTGGAAGCCATTTTTGGCCATTTCTAACCCTCTTTAAGCCATTTTTAACCCACTTCAAGCCATCTTTGGTCATTTCTCAGCCAGTTTTGCACTTCTCTAACCATTTTTAAGCTGGTTTTTGTGTCTTTTCTTACCCATTTTTTTACCGTATTTTACATGTTTTCAGCCGTTTTTGGCCATTTCTAACCCTCATTAAGCCATTTTTAACCCACTTCAAGCCATCTTTGGTCATTTCTCAGCCAGTTTTGCACTTCTCTAACCATTTTTAAACTTGTTTTGTCCATTTCTGACCCATGCTTGCTCATCTCTAACCCTTTTAAGCCAACTTTAACGACTTCGAAACCATTTTTGCCCACTTGCAACCTGTTTGAAGCCATATTTTTCCTTTTCCAACCCGGTTTGCACACCTCTGACACTTCTGGGGACAATTTTGGCCGTAACTAACCTGTTTTTTGCACTTCTCTATCCCTTTTGGAAGCCATTTTTGGCCATTTCTTACCCTCTTTAAGCCATTTTTAACCCACTTCAAGCCATCTTTGGTCATTTCTCAGCCAGTTTTGCACTTCTCTATCCCTTTTGGAAGCCATTTTTGGCCATTTCTAACCCATGTTTGCTCATCTCTAACCCTTTTAAGCCAACTTTAACGACTTCGAAACCATTTTTGCCCACTTGCAACCTGTTTGAAGCCATATTTTTCCTTTTCCAACCCGGGTTTGCACACCTCTGACACTTCTGGGCCAATTTTGGCCGTGACTAACCCGTTTTTGTACTCTCTATCCCCTTTGGAAGCCATTTTTGGCCATTTCTAACCCTCTTTAAGCCATTTTTAACCCACTTCAAGCCATCTTTGGTCATTTCTCAGCCAGTTTTGCACTTCTCTAACCATTTTTAAGCTGGTTTTTGTCTTTTCTTACCCATTTTTTTACCGTATTTTACATGTTTTCAGCCGTTTTTGGCCATTTCTAACCCTCATTAAGCCATTTTTAACCCACTTCAAGCCATCTTTCGTCATTTCTCAGCCAGTTTTGCACTTCTCTAACCATTTTTAAACTTGTTTTGTCCATTTCTGACCCATGCTTGCTCATCTCTAACCCTTTTAAGCCAACTTTAACGACTTCAAACCATTTTTGCCCACTTGCAACCTGTTTGAAGCCATATTTTTTCCTTTTCCAACCCGGTTTGCACACCTCTGACACTTCTGGGGACAATTTTGGCCGTAACTAACCTGTTTTTTGCACTTCTCTATCCCTTTTGGAAGCCATTTTTTGGCCATTTCTAACCCTCTTTAAGCCATTTTTAACCCACTTCAAGCCATCTTTGGTCATTTCTCAGCCAGTTTTTGCACTTCTCTAACCATTTTTAAGCTGGTTTTGTCCATTTCTGACCCATGTTTGCTCATCTCTAACCCTTTTAAGCCAACTTTGACGACTTCGAAACCATTTTTTGCCCACTTGCAACCTGTTTGAAGCCATATTTTTCCTTTTCCACCCGGGTTTGCACACCTCTGACACTTCTGGGGCCAATTTTGGCCGTGACTACCCGTTTTTGTACTTCTCTATCCCTTTGGAAGCCATTTTTGGCCATTTCTAACCCTCTTTAAGCCATTTTTAACCCACTTCAAGCCATCTTTGGTCATTTCTCAGCCAGTTTTGCACTTCTCTAACCATTTTTAAGCTGGTTTTGTCCATTTCTGACCCATGTTTGCTCATCTCTAACCCTTTTAAGCAACTTTGACGACTTCGAACCATTTTGCCCACTTGCAACCCGTTTGAAGCCATATTTTTTCCTTTTCCATTCAGGTTTGCACACCTCTGACACTTCTGGGGCCAATTTTGGCCGTAACTAACCTGTTTTTGCACTTCTCTATCCCTTTTGGAAGCCATTTTTGGCCATTTCTAACCCTCTTTAAGCCATTTTTAACCCACTTCAAGCCATCTTTGGTCATTTCTCAGCCAGTTTTGCACTTCTCTAACCATTTTTAAGCTGGTTTTTGTCTTTTCTTACCCATTTTTTTACCGTATTTTACATGTTTTCAGCCGTTTTTGGCCATTTCTAACCCTCATTAAGCCATTTTTAACCCACTTCAAGCCATCTTTCGTCATTTCTCAGCCAGTTTTGCACTTCTCTAACCATTTTTAACTTGTTTTGTCCATTTCTGACCCATGCTTGCTCATCTCTAACCCTTTTAAGCAACTTTAACGACTTCGAAACCATTTTTTGCCCACTTGCAACCTGTTTGAAGCCATATTTTTCCTTTTCCACCCAGGTTTGCACACCTCTGACACTTCTGGGGACAATTTTTGGCCGTAACTAACCTGTTTTTTGCACTTCTCTATCCCTTTTGGAAGCCATTTTTTGCCATTTCTACCCTCTTTAAGCCATTTTTAACCCACTTCAAGCCATCTTTGGTCATTTCTCAGCCAGTTTTGCACTTCTCTAACCATTTTTAAGCTGGTTTTGTCCATTTCTGACCCATGTTTGGTCATCTCTAACCCTTTTAAGCCCACTTTAACGACTTCGAAACCATTTTTGCCCACTTGCAACCTGTTTGAAGCCATATTTTTCCTTTTCCAACCCGGGTTTGCACACCTCTGACACTTCTGGGCCAATTTTGGCCGTGACTAACCGTTTTTTTGTACTTCTCTATCCCTTTGGAAGCCATTTTTGGCCATTTCTAACCCTCTTTAAGCCATTTTTAACCCACTTCAAGCCATCTTTGGTCATTTCTCAGCCAGTTTTGCACTTCTCTAACCATTTTTAAGCTGGTTTTGTCCATTTCTGACCCATGTTTGCTCATCTCTAACCCTTTTAAGCCAACTTTGACGACTTCGAAACCATTTTTGCCCACTTGCAACCCGTTTTGAAGCCATATTTTTTCCTTTTCCATCAGGTTTGCACCCTCTGACACTTCTGGGCCAATTTTGGCCGTAACTAACCTGTTTTTTTGCACTTCTAACTACTTCTCTATCCTTTTGGAAGCCATTTTGGCCATTTCTACCCTCTTTAAGCCATTTTTAACCCACTTCAAGCCATCTTTGGTCATTTCTCAGCCATTTTTGCACTTCTCTAACCATTTTTAAGCTGGTTTTGTCCATTTCTGACCCATGTTTGCTCATCTCTAACCCTTTTAAGCCAACTTTAAACGACTTCGAAACCATTTTTGCCCACTTGCAACCTGTTTGAAGCCATATTTTTCCTTTTCCAACCCGGGTTTGCACACCTCTGACACTTCTGGGGCCAATTTTGGCCGTGACTAACCCGTTTTTGTACTTCTCTATCCCTTTTGGAAGCCATTTTTTGCCATTTCTACCCTCTTTAAGCCATTTTTAACCCACTTCAAGCCATCTTTGGTCATTTCTCAGCCAGTTTTGCACTTCTCTAACCATTTTTAAGCTGGTTTTGTCCATTTCTGACCCATGTTTGCTCATCTCTAACCCTTTTAAGCCAACTTTGACGACTTCGAAACCATTTTTGCCCACTTGCAACCTGTTTGAAGCCATATTTTTCCTTTTCCAACCAGGTTTGCACACCTCTGACACTTCTGGGGCCAATTTTGGCCGTAACTACCTGTTTTTGCACTTCTCTATCCCTTTTGGAAGCCATTTTTGGCCATTTCTAACCCTCTTTAAGCCATTTTTAACCCACTTCAAGCCATCTTTGGTCATTTCTCAGCCAGTTTTGCACTTCTCTAACCATTTTTAAGCTGGTTTTGTCCATTTCTAACCCATGTTTGCTCATCTCTAACCCTTTTAAGCCAACTTTAACGACTTCGAAACCATTTTTGCCCACTTGCAACCTGTTTGAAGCCATATTTTTCCTTTTCCAACCCAGGTTTGCACACCTCTGACACTTCTGGGGCCAATTTTGGCCGTGACTAACCCGTTTTTGTACTTCTCTATCCCTTTGGAAGCCATTTTTGGCCATTTCTAACCTCTTTAAGCCATTTTTTAACCCACTTCAAGCCATCTTTGGTCATTTCTCAGCCAGTTTTGCACTTCTCTAACCATTTTTAAAGCTGGTTTTGTCCATTTCTGACCCATGTTTGCTCATCTCTAACCCTTTTAAGCCAACTTTGACGACTTCGAAACCATTTTTGCCCACTTGCAACCCGTTTGAAGCCATATTTTTCCTTTTCCAACCCAGGTTTGCACACCTCTGACACTTCTGGGGCCAATTTTGGCCGTACTAACCTGTTTTTTGCACTTCTCTATCCTTTTGGAAGCCATTTTTGGCCATTTCTACCCTCTTTAAGCCATTTTTAACCCACTTCAAGCCATCTTTGGTCATTTCTCAGCCAGTTTTGCACTTCTCTAACCATTTTTAAGCTGTTTTGTCCATTTCTGACCCATGTTTGCTCATCTCTAACCCTTTTAAGCCAACTTTAACGACTTCGAACCATTTTTGCCCACTTGCAACCTGTTTGAAGCCATATTTTTCCTTTTCCAACCCGGGTTTGCACACCTCTGACACTTCTGGGGCCAATTTTGGCCGTGACTAACCGTTTTTGTACTTCTCTATCCCTTTTGGAAGCCATTTTTGGCCATTTCTAACCCTCTTTAAGCCATTTTTAACCCACTTCAAGCCATCTTTGGTCATTTCTCAGCCAGTTTTGCACTTCTCTAACCATTTTTAAGCTGGTTTTGTCCATTTCTGACCCATGTTTGCTCATCTCTAACCCTTTTAAGCCAACTTTGACGACTTCGAAACCATTTTTGCCCACTTGCAACCGTTTGAAGCCATATTTTTCCTTTTCCAACCAGGTTTGCACACCTCTGACACTTCTGGGGCCAATTTTGGCCGTAACTAACCTGTTTTTTGCACTTCTCTATCCCTTTTGGAAGCCATTTTTGGCCATTTCTAACCCTCTTTAAGCCATTTTTAACCCACTTCAAGCCATCTTTGGTCATTTCTCAGCCAGTTTTGCACTTCTCTAACCATTTTTAAGCTGGTTTTTTGTCTTTCTTACCCATTTTTTTACCGTATTTTACATGTTTTCAGCCGTTTTTGGCCATTTCTAACCCTCATTAAGCCATTTTTAACCCACTTCAAGCCATCTTTCGTCATTTCTCAGCCAGTTTTGCACTTCTCTAACCATTTTTTAAACTTGTTTTGTCCATTTCTGACCCATGCTTGCTCATCTCTAACCCTTTTAAGCCAACTTTAACGACTTCGAACCATTTTTGCCCACTTGCAACCTGTTTGAAGCCATATTTTTCCTTTTCCAACCAGGTTTGCACACCTCTGACACTTCTGGGGCAATTTTGGCCGTAACTAACCTGTTTTTTGCACTTCTCTATCCCTTTTGGAAGCCATTTTTTGCCATTTCTTACCCTCTTTAAGCCATTTTTAACCCACTTCAAGCCATCTTTGGTCATTTCTCAGCCAGTTTTGCACTTCTCTAACCATTTTTAAGCTGGTTTTGTCCATTTCTGACCCATGTTTGCTCATCTCTAACCCTTTTAAGCCAACTTTAACGACTTCGAAACCATTTTTGCCCACTTGCAACCTGTTTGAAGCCATATTTTTCCCTTTCCAACCCGGGTTTGCACACCTCTGACACTTCTGGGGCCAATTTTTGGCCGTGACTAACCCGTTTTTGTACTTCTCTATCCCTTTGGAAGCCATTTTTTGGCCATTTCTAACCTCTTTAAGCCATTTTTAACCCACTTCAAGCCATCTTTGGTCATTTCTCAGCCAGTTTTGCACTTCTCTAACCATTTTTAAGCTGGTTTTGTCCATTTCTGACCCATGTTTGCTCATCTCTAACCCTTTTAAGCCAACTTTGACGACTTCGAAACCATTTTTGCCCACTTGCAACCGTTTGAAGCCATATTTTTTCCTTTTCCAACCAGGTTTGCACACCTCTGACACTTCTGGGGCCAATTTTGGCCGTAACTAACCTGTTTTTTGCACTTCTCTATCCCTTTTGGAAGCCATTTTTTGCCATTTCTAACCCTCTTTAAGCCATTTTTTACCCACTTCAAGCCATCTTTGGTCATTTCTCAGCCAGTTTTGCACTTCTCTAACCATTTTTAAGCTGGTTTTTTCCATTTCTAACCCATGTTTGCTCATCTCTAACCCTTTTAAGCCAACTTTGACGACTTCGAAACCATTTTTGCCCACTTGCAACCTGTTTGAAGCCATATTTTTCCTTTTCCAACCCAGGTTTGCACACCTCTGACACTTCTGGGGCAATTTTGGCCGTGACTAACCCGTTTTTTGTACTTCTCTATCCCTTTGGAAGCCATTTTTGGCCATTTCTACCCTCTTTAAGCCATTTTTAACCCACTTCAAGCCATCTTGGTCATTTCTCAGCCAGTTTTGCACTTCTCTAACCATTTTTAAGCTGGTTTTGTCCATTTCTGACCCATGTTTGCTCATCTCTAACCCTTTTAAGCCAACTTTGACGACTTCGAAACCATTTTTGCCCACTTGCAACCGTTTGAAGCCATATTTTTCCTTTTCCAATTCAGGTTTGCACACCTCTGACACTTCTGGCCAATTTTGGCCGTACTAACCTGTTTTTTTGCACTTCTCTATCCCTTTTGGAAGCCATTTTTGGCCATTTCTAACCCTCTTTAAGCCATTTTTAACCCACTTCAAGCCATCTTTGGTCATTTCTCAGCCAGTTTTGCACTTCTCTAACCATTTTTAGCTGGTTTTTGTGTCTTTCTTACCCATTTTTTTACCGTATTTTACATGTTTTCAGCCGTTTTTGGCCATTTCTAACCCTCATTAAGCCATTTTTAACCCACTTCAAGCCATCTTTCGTCATTTCTCAGCCAGTTTTTGCACTTCTCTAACCATTTTTAAACTTGTTTTTGTCCATTTCTGACCCATGCTTGCTCATCTCTAACCCTTTTAAGCCAACTTTAACGACTTCGAAACCATTTTTGCCCACTTGCAACCTGTTTGAAGCCATATTTTTCCTTTTCCAACCCAGGTTTGCACACCTCTGACACTTCTGGGGACAATTTTGGCCGTAACTAACCTGTTTTTTGCACTTCTCTATCCCTTTTGGAAGCCATTTTTTGCCATTTCTTACCCTCTTTAAGCCATTTTTAACCCACTTCAAGCCATCTTTGGTCATTTCTCAGCCAGTTTTGCACTTCTTCTCTCTAACCATTTTTTAAGCTGGTTTTGTCCATTTCTAACCCATGTTTGCTCATCTCTAACCCTTTTAAGCCAACTTTACGACTTCGAAACCATTTTTGCCCACTTGCAACCTGTTTGAAGCCATATTTTTCCTTTTCCAACCAGGTTTGCACACCTCTGACACTTCTGGGGCCAATTTTGGCCGTGACTAACCCGTTTTTGTACTTCTCTATCCCTTTGGAAGCCATTTTTGGCCATTTCTAACCCTCTTTAAGCCATTTTTTACCCACTTCAAGCCATCTTTGGTCATTTCTCAGCCAGTTTTGCACTTCTCTAACCATTTTTAAGCTGGTTTTTGTCTTTTCTTACCCATTTTTTTACCGTATTTTACATGTTTTCAGCCGTTTTTGGCCATTTCTAACCCTCATTAAGCCATTTTTAACCCACTTCAAGCCATCTTTGGTCATTTCTCAGCCAGTTTTGCACTTCTCTAACCATTTTTAAACTGTTTTGTCCATTTCTGACCCATGTTTGCTCATCTCTAACCCTTTTAAGCCAACTTTAACGACTTCGAAACCATTTTTGCCCACTTGCAACCTGTTTGAAGCCATATTTTTTCCTTTTCCAACCCAGGTTTGCACACCTCTGACACTTCTGGGACAATTTTGGCCGTACTAACCTGTTTTTTTGCACTTCTCTATCCTTTTGGAAGCCATTTTTTGCCATTTCTTACCCTCTTTAAGCCATTTTTAACCCACTTCAAGCCATCTTTGGTCATTTCTCAGCCAGTTTTGCACTTCTCTAACCATTTTTAAGCTGGTTTTGTCCATTTCTGACCCATGTTTTGCTCATCTCTAACCCTTTTAAGCCAACTTTAACGACTTCGAAACCATTTTTGCCCACTTGCAACCTGTTTGAAGCCATATTTTTCCTTTTCCACCCGGGTTTGCACACCTCTGACACTTCTGGGGCCAATTTTGGCCGTGACTAACCCGTTTTGTACTTCTCTATCCCTTTGGAAGCCATTTTTGGCCATTTCTAACCCTCTTTAAGCCATTTTTAACCCACTTCAAGCCATCTTTGGTCATTTCTCAGCCAGTTTTGCACTTCTCTAACCATTTTTAAAGCTGGTTTTGTCCATTTCTGACCCATGTTTGCTCATCTCTAACCCTTTTAAGCCAACTTTGACGACTTCGAAACCATTTTTGCCCACTTGCAACCCGTTTGAAGCCATATTTTTCCTTTTCCAATTCAGGTTTGCACACCTCTGACACTTCTGGGGCAATTTTGGCCGTAACTAACCTGTTTTTGCACTTCTCTATCCCTTTTGGAAGCCATTTTTGGCCATTTCTAACCCTCTTTAAGCCATTTTTAACCCACTTCAAGCCATCTTTGGTCATTTCTCAGCCAGTTTTGCACTTCTCTAACCATTTTTAAGCTGGTTTTTGTCTTTTCTTACCCATTTTTTTACCGTATTTTACATGTTTTCAGCCGTTTTTGGCCATTTCTAACCCTCATTAAGCCATTTTTAACCCACTTCAAGCCATCTTTCGTCATTTCTCAGCCAGTTTTGCACTTCTCTAACCATTTTTAACTTGTTTTGTCCATTTCTGACCCATGCTTTGCTCATCTCTAACCCTTTTAAGCCAACTTTAACGACTTCGAAACCATTTTTGCCCACTTGCAACCTGTTTGAAGCCATATTTTTCCTTTTCCAACCCAGGTTTGCACACCTCTGACACTTCTGGGGACAATTTTGGCCGTAACTAACCTGTTTTTGCACTTCTCTATCCCTTTTGGAAGCCATTTTTTGCCATTTCTTACCCTCTTTAAGCCATTTTTAACCCACTTCAAGCCATCTTTGGTCATTTCTCAGCCAGTTTTGCACTTCTCTAACCATTTTTAAAGCTGGTTTTGTCCATTTCTGACCCATGTTTGCTCATCTCTAACCCTTTTAAGCCAACTTTAACGACTTCGAAACCATTTTTGCCCACTTGCAACCTTTTGAAGCCATATTTTTCCTTTTCCAACCCGGGTTTGCACACCTCTGACACTTCTGGGGCCAATTTTGGCCGTGACTACCCGTTTTTGTACTTCTCTATCCCTTTGGAAGCCATTTTTGGCCATTTCTAACCCTCTTTAAGCCATTTTTAACCCACTTCAAGCCATCTTTGGTCATTTCTCAGCCAGTTTTGCACTTCTCTAACCATTTTTAAGCTGGTTTTGTCCATTTCTGACCCATGTTTGCTCATCTCTAACCCTTTTAAGCCAACTTTGACGACTTCGAAACCATTTTTGCCCACTTGCAACCTGTTTGAAGCCATATTTTTCCTTTTCCAACCCAGGTTTGCACACCTCTGACACTTCTGGGGCCAATTTTGGCCGTAACTAACCTGTTTTTTGCACTTCTCTATCCCTTTGGAAGCCATTTTTGGCCATTTCTAACCCTCTTTAAGCCATTTTTAACCCACTTCAAGCCATCTTTGGTCATTTCTCAGCCAGTTTTGCACTTCTCTAACCATTTTTAAGCTGGTTTTTGTCTTTTCTTACCCATTTTTTTACCGTATTTTACATTTTTCAGCCGTTTTTGGCCATTTCTAACCCTCATTAAGCCATTTTTTAACCCACTTCAAGCCATCTTTCGTCATTTCTCAGCCAGTTTTGCACTTCTCTAACCATTTTTAACTTGTTTTGTCCATTTCTGACCCATGCTTGCTCATCTCTAACCCTTTTAAGCCAACTTTAACGACTTCGAAACCATTTTTGCCCACTTGCAACCTGTTTGAAGCCATATTTTTCCTTTTCCAACCAGGTTTGCACACCTCTGACACTTCTGGGGACAATTTTGGCCGTAACTAACCTGTTTTTTGCACTTCTCTATCCCTTTGGAAGCCATTTTTTGCCATTTCTTACCCTCTTTAAGCCATTTTTAACCCACTTCAAGCCATCTTTGGTCATTTCTCAGCCAGTTTTGCACTTCTCTAACCATTTTTAAGCTGGTTTTGTCCATTTCTAACCCATGTTTGCTCATCTCTAACCCTTTTAAGCCAACTTTAACGACTTCGAAACCATTTTTGCCCACTTGCAACCTGTTTGAAGCCATATTTTTCCTTTTCCAACCCGGGTTTGCACACCTCTGACACTTCTGGGGCCAATTTTGGCCGTGACTAACCCGTTTTTGTACTTCTCTATCCCTTTGGAAGCCATTTTTGGCCATTTCTAACCCTCTTTAAGCCATTTTTAACCCACTTCAAGCCATCTTTGGTCATTTCTCAGCCAGTTTTGCACTTCTCTAACCATTTTTAAGCTGGTTTTGTCCATTTCTGACCCATGTTTGCTCATCTCTAACCCTTTTAAGCCAACTTTGACGACTTCGAAACCATTTTTGCCCACTTGCAACCTGTTTGAAGCCATATTTTTCCTTTTCCACCCGGTTTGCACACCTCTGACACTTCTGGGGCCAATTTTGGCCGTACTAACCTGTTTTTGCACTTCTCTATCCCTTTGGAAGCCATTTTTGGCCATTTCTAACCCTCTTTAAGCCATTTTTAACCCACTTCAAGCCATCTTTGGTCATTTCTCAGCCAGTTTTGCACTTCTCTAACCATTTTTAAGCTGGTTTTTGTCTTTTCTTACCCATTTTTTTACCGTATTTTACATGTTTTTCAGCCGTTTTTTGGCCATTTCTAACCCTCTTAAGCCATTTTTAACCCACTTCAAGCCATCTTTCGTCATTTCTCAGCCAGTTTTGCACTTCTCTAACCATTTTTAAACTTGTTTTGTCCATTTCTGACCCATGCTTGCTCATCTCTAACCCTTTTAAGCCAACTTTAACGACTTCGAACCATTTTTGCCCACTTGCAACCTGTTTGAAGCCATATTTTTCCTTTTCCAACCCAGGTTTGCACACCTCTGACACTTCTGGGGACCAATTTTGGCCGTAACTAACCTGTTTTTGCACTTCTCTATCCCTTTTGGAAGCCATTTTTGCCATTTCTTACCCTCTTTAAGCCATTTTTAACCCACTTCAAGCCATCTTTGGTCATTTCTCAGCCAGTTTTGCACTTCTCTAACCATTTTTAAGCTGGTTTTGTCCATTTCTGACCCATGTTTGCTCATCTCTAACCCTTTTAAGCAACTTTAACGACTTCGAACCATTTTTGCCCACTTGCAACCTGTTTGAAGCCATATTTTTCCTTTTCCAACCCGGTTTGCACACCTCTGACACTTCTGGGCCAATTTTGGCCGTAACTACCCGTTTTTTACTTCTCTATCCCTTTGGAAGCCATTTTTGGCCATTTCTAACCCTCTTTAAGCCATTTTTAACCCACTTCAAGCCATCTTTGGTCATTTCTCAGCCAGTTTTGCACTTCTCTAACCATTTTTAAGCTGGTTTTGTCCATTTCTGACCCATGTTTGCTCATCTCTAACCCTTTTAAGCCAACTTTGACGACTTCGAAACCATTTTTGCCCACTTGCAACCTGTTTGAAGCCATATTTTTCCTTTTCCAACCCAGGTTTGCACACCTCTGACACTTCTGGGGCAATTTTGGCCGTAACTAACCTGTTTTTGCACTTCTCTATCCCTTTTGGAAGCCATTTTTGGCCATTTCTAACCCTCTTTAAGCCATTTTTAACCCACTTCAAGCCATCTTTGGTCATTTCTCAGCCAGTTTTGCACTTCTCTAACCATTTTTAAGCTGGTTTTGTCCATTTCTGACCCATGTTTGCTCATCTCTAACCCTTTTAAGCCAACTTTAACGACTTCGAAACCATTTTTGCCCACTTGCAACCTGTTTGAAGCCATATTTTTCCTTTTCCAACCCAGGTTTGCACACCTCTGACACTTCTGGGGCCAATTTTGGCCGTGACTAACCCGTTTTTGTACTTCTCTATCCCTTTTGGAAGCCATTTTTGGCCATTTCTAACCCTCTTTAAGCCATTTTTAACCCACTTCAAGCCATCTTTGGTCATTTCTCAGCCAGTTTTGCACTTCTCTAACCATTTTTAAGCTGGTTTTGTCCATTTCTGACCCATGTTTGCTCATCTCTAACCCTTTTAAGCCAACTTTGACGACTTCGAAACCATTTTTGCCCACTTGCAACCTGTTTGAAGCCATATTTTTCCTTTTCCAACCAGGTTTGCACACCTCTGACACTTCTGGGGCCAATTTTGGCCGTGACTAACCCGTTTTTGTACTTCTCTATCCCTTTGGAAGCCATTTTTGGCCATTTCTAACCCTCTTTAAGCCATTTTTAACCCACTTCAAGCCATCTTTGGTCATTTCTCAGCCAGTTTTGCACTTCTCTAACCATTTTTAAGCTGGTTTTTGTCTTTTCTTACCCATTTTTTTACCGTATTTTACATGTTTTCAGCCGTTTTTGGCCATTTCTAACCCTCATTAAGCCATTTTTAACCCACTTCAAGCCATCTTTCGTCATTTCTCAGCCAGTTTTGCACTTCTCTAACCATTTTTAAACTTGTTTTGTCCATTTCTGACCCATGCTTGCTCATCTCTAACCCTTTTAAGCCAACTTTAACGACTTCGAAACCATTTTTGCCCACTTGCAACCTGTTTGAAGCCATATTTTTCCTTTTCCAACCCAGGTTTGCACACCTCTGACACTTCTGGGGACAATTTTGGCCGTAACTAACCTGTTTTTTGCACTTCTCTATCCCTTTTGGAAGCCATTTTTTGCCATTTCTTACCCTCTTTAAGCCATTTTTAACCCACTTCAAGCCATCTTTGGTCATTTCTCAGCCAGTTTTGCACTTCTCTAACCATTTTTAAGCTGGTTTTGTCCATTTCTGACCCATGTTTGCTCATCTCTAACCCTTTTAAGCCAACTTTAACGACTTCGAAACCATTTTTGCCCACTTGCAACCTGTTTGAAGCCATATTTTTCCTTTTCCAACCCGGTTTGCACACCTCTGACACTTCTGGGCCAATTTTGGCCGTGACTAACCCGTTTTTGTACTTCTCTATCCCTTTGGAAGCCATTTTTGGCCATTTCTAACCCTCTTTAAGCCATTTTTAACCCACTTCAAGCCATCTTTGGTCATTTCTCAGCCAGTTTTGCACTTCTCTAACCATTTTTAAGCTGGTTTTGTCCATTTCTGACCCATGTTTGCTCATCTCTAACCCTTTTAAGCCAACTTTGACGACTTCGAAACCATTTTTGCCCACTTGCAACCTGTTTGAAGCCATATTTTTCCTTTTCCAACCAGGTTTGCACACCTCTGACACTTCTGGGGCCAATTTTGGCCGTAACTAACCTGTTTTTGCACTTCTCTATCCCTTTGGAAGCCATTTTTGGCCATTTCTAACCCTCTTTAAGCCATTTTTAACCCACTTCAAGCCATCTTTGGTCATTTCTCAGCCAGTTTTGCACTTCTCTAACCATTTTTAAGCTGGTTTTTGTCTTTTCTTACCCATTTTTTTACCGTATTTTACATGTTTTCAGCCGTTTTTGGCCATTTCTAACCCTCATTAAGCCATTTTTAACCCACTTCAAGCCATCTTTCGTCATTTCTCAGCCAGTTTTGCACTTCTCTAACCATTTTTAAACTTGTTTTGTCCATTTCTGACCCATGCTTGCTCATCTCTAACCCTTTTAAGCCAACTTTAACGACTTCGAAACCATTTTTGCCCACTTGCAACCTGTTTGAAGCCATATTTTTCCTTTTCCAACCCAGGTTTGCACACCTCTGACACTTCTGGGGACAATTTTGGCCGTAACTAACCTGTTTTTGCACTTCTCTATCCCTTTTGGAAGCCATTTTTTGCCATTTCTTACCCTCTTTAAGCCATGTTTAACCCACTTCAAGCCATCTTTGGTCATTTCTCAGCCAGTTTTGCACTTCTCTAACCATTTTTAAGCTGGTTTTGTCCATTTCTGACCCATGTTTGCTCATCTCTAACCCTTTTAAGCCAACTTTAACGACTTCGAAACCATTTTTGCCCACTTGCAACCTGTTTGAAGCCATATTTTTCCTTTTCCAACCCGGGTTTGCACACCTCTGACACTTCTGGGGCCAATTTTGGCCGTGACTAACCCGTTTTTGTACTTCTCTATCCCTTTGGAAGCCATTTTTGGCCATTTCTAACCCTCTTTAAGCCATTTTTAACCCACTTCAAGCCATCTTTGGTCATTTCTCAGCCAGTTTTGCACTTCTCTAACCATTTTTAAGCTGGTTTTGTCCATTTCTGACCCATGTTTGCTCATCTCTAACCCTTTTAAGCCAACTTTGACGACTTCGAAACCATTTTTGCCCACTTGCAACCCGTTTGAAGCCATATTTTTCCTTTTCCAACCAGGTTTGCACACCTCTGACACTTCTGGGGCCAATTTTGGCCGTAACTAACCTGTTTTTTGCACTTCTCTATCCCTTTTGGAAGCCATTTTTGGCCATTTCTAACCCTCTTTAAGCCATTTTTAACCCACTTCAAGCCATCTTTGGTCATTTCTCAGCCAGTTTTGCACTTCTCTAACCATTTTTAAGCTGGTTTTGTCCATTTCTGACCCATGTTTGCTCATCTCTAACCCTTTTAAGCCAACTTTAACGACTTCGAAACCATTTTTGCCCACTTGCAACCTGTTTGAAGCCATATTTTTCCTTTTCCAACCCAGGTTTGCACACCTCTGACACTTCTGGGGCCAATTTTGGCCGTAACTAACCCGTTTTTGTACTTCTCTATCCCTTTGGAAGCCATTTTTGGCCATTTCTAACCCTCTTTAAGCCATTTTTAACCCACTTCAAGCCATCTTTGGTCATTTCTCAGCCAGTTTTGCACTTCTCTAACCATTTTTAAGCTGGTTTTGTCCATTTCTGACCCATGTTTGCTCATCTCTAACCCTTTTAAGCCAACTTTGACGACTTCGAAACCATTTTTGCCCACTTGCAACCCGTTTGAAGCCATATTTTTCCTTTTCCAACCAGGTTTGCACACCTCTGACACTTCTGGGGCCAATTTTGGCCGTACTAACCTGTTTTTGCACTTCTCTATCCCTTTTGGAAGCCATTTTTGGCCATTTCTAACCCTCTTTAAGCCATTTTTAACCCACTTCAAGCCATCTTTGGTCATTTCTCAGCCAGTTTTGCACTTCTCTAACCATTTTTAAGCTGGTTTTTGTCTTTTCTTACCCATTTTTTTACCGTATTTTACATGTTTTCAGCCGTTTTTGGCCATTTCTAACCCTCATTAAGCCATTTTTAACCCACTTCAAGCCATCTTTCGTCATTTCTCAGCCAGTTTTGCACTTCTCTAACCATTTTTAAACTTGTTTTGTCCATTTCTGACCCATGCTTGCTCATCTCTAACCCTTTTAAGCCAACTTTAACGACTTCGAAACCATTTTTGCCCACTTGCAACCTGTTTGAAGCCATATTTTTCCTTTTCCAACCCAGGTTTGCACACCTCTGACACTTCTGGGACAATTTTGGCCGTAACTAACCTGTTTTTTGCACTTCTCTATCCCTTTTGGAAGCCATTTTTGGCCATTTCTAACCCTCTTTAAGCCATTTTTAACCCACTTCAAGCCATCTTTGGTCATTTCTCAGCCAGTTTTGCACTTCTCTAACCATTTTTAAGCTGGTTTTGTCCATTTCTGACCCATGTTTGCTCATCTCTAACCCTTTTAAGCCAACTTTAACGACTTCGAAACCATTTTTGCCCACTTGCAACCTGTTTGAAGCCATATTTTTCCTTTTCCAACCCGGGTTTGCACACCTCTGACACTTCTGGGGCCAATTTTGGCCGTGACTAACCCGTTTTTGTACTTCTCTATCCCTTTGGAAGCCATTTTTGGCCATTTCTAACACTCTTTAAGCCATTTTTAACCCACTTCAAGCCATCTTTGGTCATTTCTCAGCCAGTTTTGCACTTCTCTAACCATTTTTAAGCTGGTTTTGTCCATTTCTGACCCATGTTTGCTCATCTCTAACCCTTTTAAGCCAACTTTGATGACTTCGAAACCATTTTTGCCCACTTGCAACCCGTTTGAAGCCATATTTTTCCTTTTCCAACCAGGTTTGCACACCTCTGACACTTCTGGGGCCAATTTTGGCCGTAACTAACCTGTTTTTGCACTTCTCTATCCCTTTTGGAAGCCATTTTTGGCCATTTCTAACCCTCTTTAAGCCATTTTTAACCCACTTCAAGCCATCTTTGGTCATTTCTCAGCCAGTTTTGCACTTCTCTAACCATTTTTAAGCTGGTTTTTGTCTTTTCTTACCCATTTTTTTACCGTATTTTACATGTTTTCAGCCGTTTTTGGCCATTTCTAACCCTCATTAAGCCATTTTTAACCCACTTCAAGCCATCTTTCGTCATTTCTCAGCCAGTTTTGCACTTCTCTAACCATTTTTAAACTTGTTTTGTCCATTTCTGACCCATGCTTGCTCA
The DNA here is from genome assembly GCF_012275295.1 of Melopsittacus undulatus. NCBI lineage: Eukaryota > Metazoa > Chordata > Aves > Psittaciformes > Psittaculidae > Melopsittacus > Melopsittacus undulatus. Next base: position 105,986 of record NW_022994110.1, on the reverse strand, counting down.
TCTCTAACCCTTTTAAGCCAACTTTAACGACTTCGAAACCATTTTTGCCCACTTGCAACCTGTTTGAAGCCATATTTTTCCTTTTCCAACCCAGGTTTGCACACCTCTGACACTTCTGGGGACAATTTTGGCCGTAACTAACCTGTTTTTTGCACTTCTCTATCCCTTTTGGAAGCCATTTTTGGCCATTTCTTACCCTCTTTAAGCCATTTTTAACCCACTTCAAGCCATCTTTGGTCATTTCTCAGCCAGTTTTGCACTTCTCTAACCATTTTTAAGCTGGTTTTGTCCATTTCTGACCCATGTTTGCTCATCTCTAACCCTTTTAAGCCAACTTTAACGACTTCGAAACCATTTTTGCCCACTTGCAACCTGTTTGAAGCCATATTTTTCCTTTTCCAACCCGGGTTTGCACACCTCTGACACTTCTGGGGCCAATTTTGGCCGTGACTAACCCTTTTTTGTACTTCTGTATCCCTTTGGAAGCCATTTTTGGCCATTTCTAACCCTCTTTAAGCCATTTTTAACCCACTTCAAGCCATCTTTGGTCATTTCTCAGCCAGTTTTGCACTTCTCTAACCATTTTTAAGCTGGTTTTGTCCATTTCTGACCCATGTTTGCTCATCTCTAACCCTTTTAAGCCAACTTTGACGACTTCGAAACCATTTTTGCCCACTTGCAACCCGTTTGAAGCCATATTTTTCCTTTTCCAAACCGGGTTTGCACACCTCTGACACTTCTGGGGCCAATTTTGGCCGTAACTAACCTGTTTTTTGCACTTCTCTATCCCTTTTGGAAGCCATTTTTGGCCATTTCTAACCCTCTTTAAGCCATTTTTAACCCACTTCAAGCCATCTTTGGTCATTTCTCAGCCAGTTTTGCACTTCTCTAACCATTTTTAAGCTGGTTTTGTCCATTTCTGACCCATGTTTGCTCATCTCTAACCCTTTTAAGCCAACTTTGACGACTTCGAAACCATTTTTGCCCACTTGCAACCTGTTTGAAGCCATATTTTTCCTTTTCCAACCCGGTTTGCACACCTCTGACACTTCTGGGGCCAATTTTGGCCGTGACTAACCTGTTTTTGTACTTCTCTATCCCTTTGGAAGCCATTTTTGGCCATTTCTAACCCTCTTTAAGCCATTTTTAACCCACTTCAAGCCATCTTTGGTCATTTCTCAGCCAGTTTTGCACTTCTCTAACCATTTTTAAGCTGGTTTTGTCCATTTCTGACCCATGTTTGCTCATCTCTAACCCTTTTAAGCCAACTTTGATGACTTCGAAACCATTTTTGCCCACTTGCAACCCGTTTGAAGCCATATTTTTCCTTTTCCAATTCAGGTTTGCACACCTCTGACACTTCTGGGGCCAATTTTGGCCGTAACTAACCATATTTTGCACTTCTCTATCCCTTTTGGAAGCCATTTTTGGCCATTTCTAACCCTCTTTAAGCCATTTTTAACCCACTTCAAGCCATCTTTGGTCATTTCTCAGCCAGTTTTGCACTTCTCTAACCATTTTTAAGCTGGTTTTTGTCTTTTCTTACCCATTTTTTTACCGTATTTTACATGTTTTCAGCCGTTTTTGGCCATTTCTAACCCTCATTAAGCCATTTTTAACCCACTTCAAGCCATCTTTCGTCATTTCTCAGCCAGTTTTGCACTTCTCTAACCATTTTTAAACTTGTTTTGTCCATTTCTGACCCATGCTTGCTCATCTCTAACCCTTTTAAGCCAACTTTAACGACTTCGAAACCATTTTTGCCCACTTGCAACCTGTTTGAAGCCATATTTTTCCTTTTCCACCCAGGTTTGCACACCTCTGACACTTCTGGGGACAATTTTGGCCGTAACTAACCTGTTTTTGCACTTCTCTATCCCTTTTGGAAGCCATTTTTGGCCATTTCTTACCCTCTTTAAGCCATTTTTAACCCACTTCAAGCCATCTTTGGTCATTTCTCAGCCAGTTTTGCACTTCTCTAACCATTTTTAAGCTGGTTTTGTCCATTTCTAACCCATGTTTGCTCATCTCTAACCCTTTTAAGCCAACTTTACGACTTCGAAACCATTTTTGCCCACTTGCAACCTGTTTGAAGCCATATTTTTCCTTTTCCAACCCGGGTTTGCACACCTCTGACACTTCTGGGGCCAATTTTGGCCGTGACTAACCCGTTTTTGTACTTCTCTATCCCTTTGGAAGCCATTTTTGGCCATTTCTAACCCTCTTTAAGCCATTTTTAACCCACTTCAAGCCATCTTTGGTCATTTCTCAGCCAGTTTTGCACTTCTCTAACCATTTTTAAGCTGGTTTTGTCCATTTCTGACCCATGTTTGCTCATCTCTAACCCTTTTAAGCCAACTTTGACGACTTCGAAACCATTTTTGCCCACTTGCAACCCGTTTGAAGCCATATTTTTCCTTTTCCATTCAGGTTTGCACACCTCTGACACTTCTGGGGCCAATTTTGGCCGTAACTAACCTGTTTTTTGCACTTCTCTATCCCTTTTGAAGCCATTTTTGGCCATTTCTAACCCTCTTTAAGCCATTTTTAACCCACTTCAAGCCATCTTTGGTCATTTCTCAGCCAGTTTTGCACTTCTCTAACCATTTTTAAGCTGGTTTTTGTCTTTTCTTACCCATTTTTTTACCGTATTTTACATGTTTTCAGCCGTTTTTGGCCATTTCTAACCCTCATTAAGCCATTTTTAACCCACTTCAAGCCATCTTTCGTCATTTCTCAGCCAGTTTTGCACTTCTCTACTTCTCTAACCATTTTTAAACTTGTTTTGTCCATTTCTGACCCATGCTTGCTCATCTCTAACCCTTTTAAGCAACTTTAACGACTTCGAAACCATTTTTGCCCACTTGCAACCTGTTTGAAGCCATATTTTTCCTTTTCCAACCCAGGTTTGCACACCTCTGACACTTCTGGGGACAATTTTGGCCGTAACTAACCTGTTTTTGCACTTCTCTATCCCTTTTGGAAGCCATTTTTGGCCATTTCTAACCCTCTTTAAGCCATTTTTTAACCCACTTCAAGCCATCTTTGGTCATTTCTCAGCCAGTTTTGCACTTCTCTAACCATTTTTAAGCTGGTTTTGTCCATTTCTACCCATGTTTGCTCATCTCTAACCCTTTTAAGCCAACTTTAACGACTTCGAAACCATTTTTGCCCACTTGCAACCTGTTTGAAGCATATTTTTCCTTTTCCAACCCGGGTTTGCACACCTCTGACACTTCTGGGGCCAATTTTGGCCGTGACTAACCCGTTTTTGTACTTCTCTATCCCTTTGGAAGCCATTTTTGGCCATTTCTAACCCTCTTTAAGCCATTTTTAACCCACTTCAAGCCATCTTTGGTCATTTCTCAGCCAGTTTTGCACTTCTCTAACCATTTTTAAGCTGGTTTTGTCCATTTCTGACCCATGTTTGCTCATCTCTAACCCTTTTAAGCCAACTTTGACGACTTCGAAACCATTTTTGCCCACTTGCAACCCGTTTGAAGCCATATTTTTCCTTTTCCAATTCAGGTTTGCACACCTCTGACACTTCTGGGGCCAATTTTGGCCGTAACTAACCTGTTTTTTGCACTTCTCTATCCCTTTTGGAAGCCATTTTTGGCCATTTCTAACCCTCTTTAAGCCATTTTTAACCCACTTCAAGCCATCTTTGGTCATTTCTCAGCCAGTTTTGCACTTCTCTAACCATTTTTAAGCTGGTTTTTGTCTTTTCTTACCCATTTTTTTACCGTATTTTACATGTTTTCAGCCGTTTTGGCCATTTCTAACCCTCATTAAGCCATTTTTAACCCACTTCAAGCCATCTTTGGTCATTTCTCAGCCAGTTTTGCACTTCTCTAACCATTTTTAAACTTGTTTTGTCCATTTCTGACCCATGCTTGCTCATCTCTAACCCTTTTAAGCCACTTTAACGACTTCGAACCATTTTTGCCCACTTGCAACCTGTTTGAAGCCATATTTTTCCTTTTCCAACCCAGGTTTGCACACCTCTGACACTTCTGGGGACAATTTTGGCCGTAACTAACCTGTTTTTGCACTTCTCTATCCCTTTTTGAAGCCATTTTTTGCCATTTCTAACCCTCTTTAAGCCATTTTTAACCCACTTCAAGCCATCTTTGGTCATTTCTCAGCCAGTTTTGCACTTCTCTAACCATTTTTAAGCTGGTTTTGTCCATTTCTAACCCATGTTTGCTCATCTCTAACCCTTTTAAGCCAACTTTAACGACTTCGAAACCATTTTTGCCCACTTGCAACCTGTTTGAAGCCATATTTTTCCTTTTCCAACCCAGGTTTGCACACCTCTGACACTTCTGGGCCAATTTTGGCCGTGACTAACCTGTTTTTGTACTTCTCTATCCCTTTGGAAGCCATTTTTTGGCCATTTCTAACCCTCTTTAAGCCATTTTTAACCCACTTCAAGCCATCTTTGGTCATTTCTCAGCCAGTTTTGCACTTCTCTAACCATTTTTAAAGCTGGTTTTGTCCATTTTCTGACCCATGTTTTGCTCATCTCTAACCCTTTTAAGCCAACTTTGACGACTTCGAAACCATTTTTGCCCACTTGCAACCCGTTTGAAGCCATTTTTTTCCTTTTCCAATTCAGGTTTGCACACCTCTGACACTTCTGGGCCAATTTTGGCCGTAACTAACCTGTTTTTTGCACTTCTCTATCCCTTTGGAAGCCATTTTTGGCCATTTCTAACCCTCTTTAAGCCATTTTTAACCCACTTCAAGCCATCTTTGGTCATTTCTCAGCCAGTTTTGCACTTCTCTAACCATTTTTAAGCTGGTTTTGTCCATTTCTGACCCATGTTTGCTCATCTCTAACCCTTTTAAGCCAACTTTACGACTTCGAAACCATTTTTTGCCCACTTGCAACCTGTTTGAAGCCATATTTTTCCTTTTCCAACCCGGTTTGCACACCTCTGACACTTCTGGGGCAATTTTGGCCGTGACTAACCCGTTTTTGTACTTCTCTATCCCTTTGGAAGCCATTTTTTGCCATTTCTAACCCTCTTTAAGCCATTTTTAACCCACTTCAAGCCATCTTTGGTCATTTCTCAGCCAGTTTTGCACTTCTCTAACCATTTTTAAGCTGGTTTTGTCCATTTCTGACCCATGTTTTGCTCATCTCTAACCCTTTTAAGCAACTTTGACGACTTCGAAACCATTTTTGCCCACTTGCAACCGTTTGAAGCCATATTTTTCCTTTTCCAATTCAGGTTTGCACACCTCTGACACTTCTGGGCCAATTTTGGCCGTAACTAACCTGTTTTTGCACTTCTCTATCCCTTTTGGAAGCCATTTTTGGCCATTTCTACCCTCTTTAAGCCATTTTTAACCCACTTCAAGCCATCTTTGGTCATTTCTCAGCCAGTTTTGCACTTCTCTAACCATTTTTAAGCTGGTTTTTTGTCTTTTCTTACCCATTTTTTTATACCGTATTTTACATGTTTTCAGCCGTTTTTGGCCATTTCTAACCCTCATTAAGCCATTTTTAACCCACTTCAAGCCATCTTTCGTCATTTCTCAGCCAGTTTTGCACTTCTCTAACCATTTTTAAACTTGTTTTGTCCATTTCTGACCCATGCTTGCTCATCTCTAACCCTTTTAAGCCAACTTTAACGACTTCGAAACCATTTTTGCCCACTTGCAACCTGTTTGAAGCCATATTTTTCCTTTTCCAACCCAGGTTTGCACACCTCTGACACTTCTGGGACAATTTTGGCCGTAACTAACCTGTTTTTTTGCACTTCTCTATCCCTTTTGGAAGCCATTTTTTGCCATTTCTTACCCTCTTTAAGCCATTTTTAACCCACTTCAAGCCATCTTTGGTCATTTCTCAGCCAGTTTTGCACTTCTCTAACCATTTTTAAGCTGGTTTTGTCCATTTCTAACCCATGTTTGCTCATCTCTAACCCTTTTAAGCCAACTTTAACGACTTCGAAACCATTTTTGCCCACTTGCAACCTGTTTGAAGCCATATTTTTCCTTTTCCAACCCGGTTTGCACACCTCTGACACTTCTGGGCCAATTTTGGCCGTGACTAACCCGTTTTTGTACTTCTCTATCCCTTTGGAAGCCATTTTTTGGCCATTTCTAACCCTCTTTAAGCCATTTTTAACCCACTTCAAGCCATCTTTGGTCATTTCTCAGCCAGTTTTGCACTTCTCTAACCATTTTTAAGCTGGTTTTGTCCATTTCTGACCCATGTTTGCTCATCTCTAACCTTTTAAGCCAACTTTGACGACTTCGAAACCATTTTTGCCCACTTGCAACCCGTTTGAAGCCATATTTTTCCTTTTCCAACCAGGTTTGCACACCTCTGACACTTCTGGGCCAATTTTGGCCGTAACTAACCTGTTTTTGCACTTCTCTATCCCTTTGGAAGCCATTTTTGGCCATTTCTAACCCTCTTTAAGCCATTTTTAACCCCCTTCAAGCCATCTTTGGTCATTTCTCAGCCAGTTTTGCACTTCTCTAACCATTTTTAAGCTGGTTTTTGTCTTTTCTTACCCATTTTTTTACCGTATTTTACATGTTTTCAGCCGTTTTTGGCCATTTCTAACCCTCATTAAGCCATTTTTAACCCACTTCAAGCCATCTTTCGTCATTTCTCAGCCAGATTTGCACTTCTCTAACCATTTTTAACTTGTTTTGTCCATTTCTGACCCATGCTTGCTCATCTCTAACCCTTTTAAGCCAACTTTAACGACTTCGAAACCATTTTTGCCCACTTGCAACCTGTTTGAAGCCATATTTTTCCTTTTCCAACCCAGGTTTGCACACCTCTGACACTTCTGGGGACAATTTTGGCCGTAACTAACCTGTTTTTGCACTTCTCTATCCCTTTTGGAAGCCATTTTTGGCCATTTCTTACCCTCTTTAAGCCATTTTTTACCCACTTCAAGCCATCTTTGGTCATTTCTCAGCCAGTTTTGCACTTCTCTAACCATTTTTAAGCTGGTTTTGTCCATTTCTAACCCATGTTTGCTCATCTCTAACCCTTTTAAGCCACTTTGACGACTTCGAAACCATTTTTGCCCACTTGCAACCTGTTTGAAGCCATATTTTTCCTTTTCCAACCCGGTTTGCACACCTCTGACACTTCTGGGGCCAATTTTGGCCGTGACTAACCCGTTTTTGTACTTCTCTATCCCTTTTGAAGCCATTTTTGGCCATTTCTAACCCTCTTTAAGCCATTTTTAACCCACTTCAAGCCATCTTTGGTCATTTCTCAGCCAGTTTTGCACTTCTCTAACCATTTTTTAAGCTGGTTTTTGTCTTTTCTTACCCATTTTTTTTACCGTATTTTACATGTTTTCAGCCGTTTTTTTGGCCATTTCTAACCCTCATTTAAGCCATTTTTAAACCCACTTCAAGCCATCTTTTCGTCATTTCTCAGCCAGTTTTGCACTTCTCTAACCATTTTTAAACTTGTTTTGTCCATTTCTGACCCATGCTTGCTCATCTCTAACCCTTTTAAGCCAACTTTAATAACGACTTCGAAACCATTTTTGCCCACTTGCAACCTGTTTGAAGCCATATTTTTCCTTTTCCAACCCAGGTTTGCACACCTCTGACACTTCTGGGGACAATTTTGGCCGTAACTAACCTGTTTTTGCACTTCTCTATCCCTTTTGGAAGCCATTTTTTGCCATTTCTAACCCTCTTTAAGCCATTTTTAACCCACTTCAAGCCATCTTTGGTCATTTCTCAGCCAGTTTTGCACTTCTCTAACCATTTTTAAGCTGGTTTTGTCCATTTCTAACCCATGTTTGCTCATCTCTAACCCTTTTAAGCCAACTTTACGACTTCGAAACCATTTTTGCCCACTTGCAACCTGTTTGAAGCCATATTTTTCCTTTTCCAACCCGGTTTGCACACCTCTGACACTTCTGGGGCCAATTTTGGCCGTGACTAACCCGTTTTTGTACTTCTCTATCCCTTTGGAAGCCATTTTTGGCCATTTCTAACCCTCTTTAAGCCATTTTTAACCCACTTCAAGCCATCTTTGGTCATTTCTCAGCCAGTTTTGCACTTCTCTAACCATTTTTAAGCTGGTTTTGTCCATTTCTGACCCATGTTTGCTCATCTCTAACCCTTTTAAGCCAACTTTGACGACTTCGAAACCATTTTGCCCACTTGCAACCTGTTTGAAGCCATATTTTTCCTTTTCCAACCCAGGTTTGCACACCTCTGACACTTCTGGGGCCAATTTTGGCCGTACTAACCTGTTTTTGCACTTCTCTATCCCTTTTGGAAGCCATTTTTGGCCATTTCTAACCCTCTTTAAGCCATTTTTAACCCACTTCAAGCCATCTTTGGTCATTTCTCTCAGCCAGTTTTTGCACTTCTCTAACCATTTTTAAGCTGGTTTTGTCCATTTCTGACCCATGTTTGCTCATCTCTAACCCTTTTAAGCCAACTTTGACGACTTCGAAACCATTTTTGCCCACTTGCAACCTGTTTGAAGCCATATTTTTCTTTTCCAACCCGGTTTGCACACCTCTGACACTTCTGGGGCCAATTTTGGCCGTGACTAACCCGTTTTTTGTACTTCTCTATCCCTTTGGAAGCCATTTTTGGCCATTTCTAACCCTCTTTAAGCCATTTTTAACCCACTTCAAGCCATCTTTGGTCATTTCTCAGCCAGTTTTGCACTTCCCTAACCATTTTTAAGCTGGTTTTGTCCATTTCTGACCCATGTTTGCTCATCTCTAACCCTTTTAAGCCAACTTTGACGACTTCGAAACCATTTTTGCCCACTTGCAACCCGTTTGAAGCCATATTTTTTCCTTTTCCAATTCAGGTTTGCACACCTCTGACACTTCTGGGCCAATTTTGGCCGTAACTAACCTGTTTTTGCACTTCTCTATCCTTTTGGAAGCCATTTTTGCCATTTCTAACCCTCTTTAAGCCATTTTTAACCCACTTCAAGCCATCTTTGGTCATTTCTCAGCCAGTTTTGCACTTCTCTAACCATTTTTAAGCTGGTTTTTTGTCTTTTCTTACCCATTTTTTACCGTTTTTTACATGTTTTCAGCCGTTTTTGGCCATTTCTAACCCTCATTAAGCCATTTTTAACCCACTTCAAGCCATCTTTCGTCATTTCTCAGCCAGTTTTGCACTTCTCTAACCATTTTTAAACTGTTTTGTCCATTTCTGACCCATGCTTGCTCATCTCTAACCCTTTTAAGCCAACTTTAACGACTTCGAAACCATTTTTGCCCACTTGCAACCTGTTTGAAGCCATATTTTTCCTTTTCCAACCAGGTTTGCACACCTCTGACACTTCTGGGGACAATTTTGGCCGTAACTAACCTGTTTTTTGCACTTCTCTATCCCTTTTGGAAGCCATTTTTTGCCATTTCTTACCCTCTTTAAGCCATTTTTAACCCACTTCAAGCCATCTTTGGTCATTTCTCAGCCAGTTTTGCACTTCTCTAACCATTTTTAAGCTGGTTTTGTCCATTTCTGACCCATGTTTGCTCATCTCTAACCCTTTTAAGCCAACTTTAACGACTTCGAAACCATTTTTTGCCCACTTGCAACCTGTTTGAAGCCATATTTTTCCTTTTCCAACCCGGGTTTGCACACCTCTGACACTTCTGGGGCCAATTTTGGCCGTGACTAACCCTTTTTTGTACTTCTCTATCCTTTGGAAGCCATTTTTGGCCATTTCTAACCCTCTTTAAGCCATTTTTAACCCACTTCAAGCCATCTTTGGTCATTTCTCAGCCAGTTTTGCACTTCTCTAACCATTTTTAAGCTGGTTTTGTCCATTTCTGACCCATGTTTGCTCATCTCTAACCCTTTTAAGCCAACTTTGAACGACTTCGAAACCATTTTTGCCCACTTGCAACCTGTTTGAAGCCATATTTTTCCTTTTCCAACCCAGTTTTGCACACCTCTGACACTTCTGGGCCAATTTTGGCCGTAACTAACCTGTTTTTGCACTTCTCTATCCCTTTTGGAAGCCATTTTTGGCCATTTCTAACCCTCTTTAAGCCATTTTTAACCCACTTCAAGCCATCTTTGGTCATTTCTCAGCCAGTTTTGCACTTCTCTAACCATTTTTTAAGCCTGGTTTTGTCCATTTCTGACCCATGTTTGCTCATCTCTAACCCTTTTAAGCAACTTTAACGACTTCGAAACCATTTTTGCCCACTTGCAACCTGTTTGAAGCCATATTTTTCCTTTTCCAACCCGGTTTGCACACCTCTGACACTTCTGGGGCCATTTTGGCCGTAACTAACCTGTTTTTGCACTTCTCTATCCCTTTTGGAAGCCATTTTTTGCCATTTCTAACCCTCTTTAAGCCATTTTTAACCCACTTCAAGCCATCTTTGGTCATTTCTCAGCCAGTTTTGCACTTCTCTAACCATTTTTAAGCTGGTTTTGTCCATTTCTAACCCATGTTTGCTCATCTCTAACCCTTTTAAGCCAACTTTAACGACTTCGAAACCATTTTTGCCCACTTGCAACCTGTTTGAAGCCATATTTTTCCTTTTCCAACCCGGGTTTGCACACCTCTGACACTTCTGGGGCCAATTTTGGCCGTGACTAACCCGTTTTTGTACTTCTCTATCCTTTTGGAAGCCATTTTTTGCCATTTCTTACCCTCTTTAAGCCATTTTTAACCCACTTCAAGCCATCTTTGGTCATTTCTCAGCCAGTTTTGCACTTCTCTAACCATTTTTAAGCTGGTTTTGTCCATTTCTGACCCATGTTTATTCATCTCTAACCCTTTTAAGCCAACTTTGACGACTTCGAAACCATTTTTGCCCACTTGCAACCCGTTTGAAGCCATATTTTTCCTTTTCCAACCCGGGTTTGCACACCTCTGACACTTCTGGGGCCAATTTTGGCCGTAACTAACCTGTTTTTGCACTTCTCTATCCCTTTTGGAAGCCATTTTTGGCCATTTCTAACCTCTTTAAGCCATTTTTAACCCACTTCAAGCCATCTTTGGTCATTTCTCAGCCAGTTTTGCACTTCTCTAACCATTTTTAAGCTGGTTTTTGTCTTTTCTTACCCATTTTTTTACCGTATTTTACATGTTTTCAGCCGTTTTTGGCCATTTCTAACCCTCATTAAGCCATTTTTAAACCCACTTCAAGCCATCTTTGGTCATTTCTCAGCCAGTTTTGCACTTCTCTAACCATTTTTAACGCTGGTTTTTGTCCATTCTGACCCATGTTGCTCATCTCTAACCCTTTTAGCCACTTTAACCGACTTCGAAACCTTTTTGCCCACTTGCAACCTGTTTGATTTTTTTCTTTTTTTTTTGGGTTTTTTTGCTGTTTTTTTTTTTGTTTTCTTTTTTGTTTGAAGCCATATTTTTCCTTTTCAACCCAGGTTTGCACCCTCTGACACTCTGGGGACAATTTTGGCCGTAACTAACCTGTTTTTGCACTTCTCTATCCCTTTTGAGCCATTTTTGGCCATTTCTAACCCTCTTTAAGCCATTTTTAACCCACTTCAAGCCATCTTTGGTCATTTCTCAGCCAGTTTTGCACTTCTCTAACCATTTTTAAGCTGGTTTTTGTCCATTTCTGACCCATGTTTGCTCATCTCTAACCCTTTTAAGCCAACTTTGACGACTTCGAAACCATTTTTGCCCACTTGCAACCTGTTTGAAGCCATATTTTTCCTTTCCAACCCGGGTTTGCACACCTCTGACACTTCTGGGCCATTTTTGGCCGTGACTACCCGTTTTTTTACTTCTCTATCCTTTTGGAAGCCATTTTTTGCCATTTCTAACCCTCTTTAAGCCATTTTTAACCCACTTCAAGCCATCTTTGGTCATTTCTCAGCCAGTTTTGCACTTCTCTAACCATTTTTAAGCTGGTTTTGTCCATTTCTGACCCATGTTTGCTCATCTCTAACCCTTTTAAGCCAACTTTGACGACTTCGAAACCATTTTTGCCCACTTGCAACCCGTTTGAAGCCATATTTTTTTTTTCCAATTCAGGTTTGCACACCTCTGACACTTCTGGGGCAATTTTGGCCGTGACTACCTGTTTTTTGTCACTTCTCTATCCCTTTTGGAAGCCATTTTTTGGCCATTTCTAACCCTCTTTAAGCCATTTTTAACCCACTTCAAGCCATCTTTGGTCATTTCTCAGCCAGTTTTGCACTTCTCTAACCATTTTTAAGCTGGTTTTGTCTTTCTTACCCATTTTTTTACTATTTTTACATGTTTTCAGCCTTTTTTGGCCATTTCTAACCCTCATTAAGCCATTTTTAACCCACTTCAAGCCATCTTTTCGTCATTTCTCAGCCAGTTTTGCACTTCTCTAACCATTTTTAAAACTTGTTTTGTCCATTTCTGACCCATGCTTGCTCATCTCTAACCCTTTTTTGCCAACTTTAACGACTTCGAAACCATTTTTGCCCACTTGCAACCTGTTTGAAGCCATATTTTTCCTTTTCCAACCAGGTTTGCACACCTCTGACACTTCTGGGGAACAATTTTGGCCGTAACTACCCTTTTTTTGCACTTCTCTATCCCTTTTGGAAGCCATTTTTTGCCATTTCTTACCCTCTTTAAGCCATTTTTAACCCACTTCAAGCCATCTTTGGTCATTTCTCAGCCAGTTTTGCACTTCTCTAACCATTTTTTAAGCTGGTTTTGTCCATTTCTAACCCATGTTTGCTCATCTCTAACCCTTTTAAGCCAACTTTAACAACTTCGAAACCATTTTTGCCCACTTGCAACCTGTTTGAAGCCATATTTTTCCTTTTCCAACCCGGGTTTGCACACCTCTGACACTTCTGGGCCAATTTTTGGCCGTAACTAACCGTTTTTGTACTTCTCTATCCCTTTGGAAGCCATTTTTGGCCATTTCTAACCCTCTTTAAGCCATTTTTAACCCACTTCAAGCCATCTTTGGTCATTTCTCAGCCATTTTTTGCACTTCTCTAACCATTTTTAAGCTGGTTTTGTCATTTCTGACCCATGTTTGCTCATCTCTAACCCTTTTAAGCCACTTTAACGACTTCGAAACCATTTTTGTTGCCCACTTGCAAACCATTTGAAAGCCATATTTTTTCCTTTCCCAACCAGGTTTGCACACCTCTGACACTTCTGGGGACAATTTTGGCCGTAACTAACCTGTTTTTGCACTTCTCTATCCCTTTTGGAAGCCATTTTTGCCATTTCTAACCCTCTTTAAGCCATTTTTAACCCACTTCAAGCCATCTTTGGTCATTTCTCAGCCAGTTTTGCACTTCTCTAACCATTTTTAAGCTGGTTTTGTCCATTTCTGACCCATGTTTGCTCATCTCTAACCCTTTTAAGCCAACTTTGACGACTTCGAAACCATTTTTGCCCACTTGCAACCTGTTTGAAGCCATATTTTTCCTTTTCCAATTCAGGTTTGCACACCTCTGACACTTCTGGGGCCAATTTTGGCCGTAACTAACCTGTTTTTGCACTTCTCTATCCCTTTTGGAAGCCATTTTTTGCCATTTCTAACCCTCTTTAAGCCATTTTTAACCCACTTCAAGCCATCTTTGGTCATTTCTCAGCCAGTTTTTGCACTTCTCTAACTCTAACTTTTTAAGCTGGTTTTGTCCATTTCTGACCCATGTTTTGCTCATCTCTAACCCTTTTTAAGCCAACTTTAACGACTTCGAAACCATTTTTTGCCCACTTGCAACCTGTTTGAAGCCATATTTTTCCTTTTCCAACCGGTTTGCACACCTCTGACACTTCTGGGGCCAATTTTTGGCCGTGACTAACCCGTTTTTGGTACTTCTCTATCCCTTTTGGAAGCCATTTTTGGCCATTTCTAACCCTCTTTAAGCCATTTTTAACCCACTTCAAGCCATCTTTGGTCATTTCTCAGCCAGTTTTGCACTTCTCTAACCATTTTTAAGCTGTTTTGTCCATTTCTGACCCATGTTTGCTCATCTCTAACCCTTTTAAGCCAACTTTGACGACTTCGAAACCATTTTTGCCCACTTGAACCTGTTTGAAGCCATATTTTTCCTTTTCCAACCCAGGTTTGCACACACTCTGACACTTCTGGGGCCAATTTTGGCCGTACTAACCTGTTTTGTACTTCTCTATCCCTTTGAAAGCCATTTTTGGCCATTTCTAACCCTCTTTAAGCCATTTTTAACCCACTTCAAAGCCATCTTTGGTCATTTCTCTCAGCCAGTTTTGCACTTCTCTAACCATTTTTTTTAAAGCTGGTTTTTGTCTTTTCTTACCCATTTTTTTACCGTATTTTACATGTTTTCAGCCGTTTTTGGCCATTTCTAACCCTCATTAAGCCATTTTTAACCCACTTCAAGCCATCTTTCGTCATTTCTCAGCCAGTTTTGCACTTCTCTAACCATTTTTAAACTTGTTTTTGTCCATTTCTGACCCATGCTTGCTCATCTCTAACCCTTTTAAGCCAACTTTAACGACTTCAAACCATTTTTGCCCACTTGCAACCTGTTTGAAGCCATATTTTTCCTTTTCCAACCCAGGTTTGCACACCTCTGACACTTCTGGGGACAATTTTGGCCGTAACTAACCTGTTTTTGCACTTCTCTATCCCTTTTGGAAGCCATTTTTGGCCATTTCTAACCCTCTTTAAGCCATTTTTACCCCACTTCAAGCCATCTTTGGTCATTTCTCAGCCAGTTTTTGCACTTCTCTAACCATTTTTAAGCTGGTTTTGTCCATTTCTAACCCATGTTTGCTCATCTCTAACCCTTTTAAGCCAACTTTAACGACTTCGAAACCATTTTTGCCCACTTGCAACCTGTTTGAAGCCATATTTTTCCTTTTCCTTCCAACCCGGGTTTGCACACCTCTGACACTTCTGGGGCCAATTTTGGCCGTGACTAACCCGTTTTTGTACTTCTCTATCCCTTTGGAAGCCATTTTTGGCCATTTCTAACCCTCTTTAAGCCATTTTTAACCCACTTCAAGCCATCTTTGGTCATTTCTCAGCCAGTTTTGCACTTCTCTAACCATTTTAAGCTGGTTTTGTCCATTTCTGACCCATGTTTGCTCATCTCTAACCCTTTTAAGCCAACTTTGACGACTTCGAAACCATTTTTGCCCACTTGCAACCCGTTTGAAGCCATATTTTTCCTTTTCCAATTCAGTTTGCACACCTCTGACACTTCTGGGGCCAATTTTGGCCGTAACTAACCTGTTTTTGCACTTCTCTATCCCTTTTGGAAGCCATTTTTGGCCATTTCTAACCCTCTTTAAGCCATTTTTAACCCACTTCAAGCCATCTTTGGTCATTTCTCAGCCAGTTTTGCACTTCTCTAACCATTTTTAAGCTGGTTTTTGGCTTTTCTTACCCATTTTTTTACCGTATTTTACATGTTTTCAGCCGTTTTTGGCCATTTCTAACCCTCATTAAGCCATTTTTAACCCACTTCAAGCCATCTTTCGTCATTTCTCAGCCAGTTTTGCACTTCTCTAACCATTTTTAAACTTGTTTTGTCCATTTCTGACCCATGCTTGCTCATCTCTAACCCTTTTAAAGCCAACTTTAACGACTTCGAAACCATTTTTGCCCACTTGCAACCTGTTTGAAGCCATATTTTTCCTTTTCCAACCCAGGTTTGCACACCTCTGACACTTCTGGGACAATTTTGGCCGTAACTAACCTGTTTTTGCACTTCTCTATCCTTTTGGAAGCCATTTTTTGCCATTTCTTACCCTCTTTAAGCCATTTTTAACCCACTTCAAGCCATCTTTGGTCATTTCTCAGCCAGTTTTGCACTTCTCTAACCATTTTTAAGCTGGTTTTTGTCCATTTCTAACCCATGTTTGCTCATCTCTAACCCTTTTAAGCCAACTTTAACGACTTCGAAACCATTTTTGCCCACTTGCAACCTGTTTGAAGCCATATTTTTCCTTTTCCAACCCGGGTTTGCACACCTCTGACACTTCTGGGGCCAATTTTGGCCGTGACTACCGTTTTTGTACTTCTCTATCCCTTTGGAAGCCATTTTTGGCCATTTCTAACCCTCTTTAAGCCATTTTTAACCCACTTCAAGCCATCTTTGGTCATTTCTCAGCCAGTTTTGCACTTCTCTAACCATTTTTAAAGCTGGTTTTTGTCTTTTCTTACCCATTTTTTTACCGTATTTTACATGTTTTCAGCCGTTTTTGGCCATTTCTAACCCTCATTAAGCCATTTTTAACCCACTTCAAGCCATCTTTCGTCATTTCTCAGCCAGTTTTGCACTTCTCTAACCATTTTAAACTGTTTTTGTCCATTTCTGACCCATGCTTGCTCATCTCTAACCCTTTTAAGCCAACTTTAACGACTTCGAAACCATTTTTGCCCACTTGCAACCTGTTTGAAGCCATATTTTTCCTTTTCCAACCCAGGTTTGCACACCTCTGACACTTCTGGGGACAATTTTGGCCGTAACTAACCTGTTTTTTTGCACTTCTCTATCCCTTTTGGAAGCCATTTTTGGCCATTTCTAACCCTCTTTAAGCCATTTTTAACCCACTTCAAGCCATCTTTGGTCATTTCTCAGCCAGTTTTGCACTTCTCTAACCATTTTTAAAGCTGTTTTGTCCATTTCTAACCCATGTTTTGCTCATCTCTAACCCTTTTAAGCCAACTTTAACGACTTCGAAACCATTTTGCCCACTTGCAACCTGTTTGAAGCCATATTTTTCCTTTTCCAACCGGGTTTGCACACCTCTGACACTTCTGGGGCCAATTTTGGCCGTGACTAACCTTTTTTGTACTTCTCTATCCTTTGGAAGCCATTTTTGGCCATTTCTAACCCTCTTTAAGCCATTTTTAACCCACTTCAAGCCATCTTTGGTCATTTCTCAGCCAGTTTTGCACTTCTCTAACCATTTTTAAGCTGGTTTTGTCCATTTCTGACCCATGTTTGCTCATCTCTAACCCTTTTAAGCAACTTTACGACTTCGAAACCATTTTTGCCCACTTGCAACCTGTTTGAAGCCATATTTTTCCTTTTCCAACCCAGGTTTGCACACCTCTGACACTTCTGGGGCCAATTTTGGCCTAACTAACCTTTTTTTTGACTTCTTCTATCCTTTTGGAACTATTTTTGCCTTCTCTTCCCTTTTGAAGCCATTTTTGGCCATTTCTAACCCTCTTTAAGCCATTTTTAACCCACTTCAAGCCATCTTTGGTCATTTCTCAGCCAGTTTTTGCACTTCTCTAACCATTTTTAAGCTGGTTTTTGTCTTTTCTTACCCATTTTTTTACCGTATTTTACATGTTTTTCAGCCGTTTTTGGCCATTTCTAACCCTCATTAAGCCATTTTTAACCCACTTCAAGCCATCTTTCGTCATTTCTCTCTCAGCAGTTTTGCACTTCTCTAACCATTTTTAACTTGTTTTGTCCATTTCTGACCCATGCTTGCTCATCTCTAACCCTTTTAAGCCAACTTTAACGACTTCGAAACCATTTTTGGCCCACTTGCAACCTGTTTGAAGCCATATTTTTCCTTTTCCAACCAGGTTTGCACACCTCTGACACTTCTGGGGACAATTTTGGCCGTAACTAACCTGTTTTTGCACTTCTCTATCCCTTTTGGAAGCCATTTTTGGCCATTTCTACCCTCTTTAAGCCATTTTTAACCCCTTCAAGCCATCTTTGGTCATTTCTCAGCCAGTTTTGCACTTCTCTAACCATTTTTAAGCTGGTTTTGTCCATTTCTACCCATGTTTGCTCATCTCTAACCCTTTTAAGCCAACTTTAACGACTTCGAAACCATTTTTTGCCCACTTGCAACCTGTTTGAAGCCATATTTTTCCTTTTCCAACCCGGGTTTGCACACCTCTGACACTTCTGGGGCCAATTTTGGCCGTGACTAACCCGTTTTTGTACTTCTCTATCCCTTTGGAAGCCATTTTTGGCCATTTCTAACCCTCTTTAAGCCATTTTTAACCCACTTCAAGCCATCTTTGGTCATTTCTCAGCCAGTTTTGCACTTCTCTAACCATTTTTAAGCTGGTTTTGTCCATTTCTGACCCATGTTTGCTCATCTCTAACCCTTTTAAGCCAACTTTGACGACTTCGAAACCATTTTTGCCCACTTGCAACCCGTTTTGAAGCCATATTTTTCCTTTTCCAACCCAGGTTTGCACACCTCTGACACTTCTGGGGCCAATTTTGGCCGTAACTAACCTGTTTTTGCACTTCTCTATCCCTTTTGGAAGCCATTTTTGGCCATTTCTAACCCTCTTTAAGCCATTTTTAACCCACTTCAAGCCATCTTTGGTCATTTCTCAGCCAGTTTTTGCACTTCTCTAACCATTTTTAAGCTGGTTTTTTTGTCTTTTCTTTTTTTCCCTTACCCATTTTTTTAACCGTATTTTACATGTTTTCAGCCGTTTTTTGCCATTTCTAACCCTCATTAAGCCATTTTTAACCCACTTCAAGCCATCTTTCGTCATTTCTCAGCCAGTTTTTGCACTTCTCTAACCATTTTTAAACTGTTTTGTCCATTTCTGACCCATGCTTGCTCATCTCTAACCCTTTTAAGCCAACTTTAACGACTTCGAACCATTTTTGCCCACTTGCAACCTGTTTGAAGCCATATTTTTCCTTTTCCAACCCAGGTTTGCACACCTCTGACACTTCTGGGGACAATTTTGGGCCGTAACTAACCTGTTTTTTGCACTTCTCTATCCCTTTTGGAAGCCATTTTTGGCCATTTCTAACCCTCTTTAAGCCATTTTTAACCCACTTCCCATCTTTGGTCATTTCTCAGCCAGTTTTGCACTTCTCTAACCATTTTTAAGCTGTTTTGTCCATTTCTAACCCATGTTTGCTCATCTCTAACCCTTTTAAGCCAACTTTAACGACTTCGAAACCATTTTTGCCCACTTGCAACCTGTTTGAAGCCATATTTTTCCTTTTCCAACCCGGGTTTGCACACCTCTGACACTTCTGGGGCCAATTTTGGCCGTGACTAACCCGTTTTTGTACTTCTCTATCCCTTTGGAAGCCATTTTTGGCCATTTCTAACCCTCTTTAAGCCATTTTTTAACCCACTTCAAGCCATCTTTGGTCATTTCTCAGCCAGTTTTGCACTTCTCTAACCATTTTTAAAGCTGGTTTTGTCCATTTCTGACCCATGTTTGCTCATCTCTAACCCTTTTAAGCCAACTTTGAACGACTTCGAAACCATTTTTGCCCACTTGCAACCCGTTTGAAGCCATATTTTTCCTTTTCCAATTCAGGTTTGCACACCTCTGACACTTCTGGGGCCAATTTTGGCCGTAACTAACCTGTTTTTGCACTTCTCTATCCCTTTTGGAAGCCATTTTTGGCCATTTCTAACCCTCTTTAAGCCATTTTTAACCCACTTCAAGCCATCTTTGGTCATTTCTCAGCCAGTTTTGCACTTCTCTAACCATTTTTAAGCTGGTTTTTGTCTTTTCTTACCCATTTTTTTACCGTATTTTACATGTTTTCAGCCGTTTTTGGCCATTTCTAACCCTCATTAAGCCATTTTTAACCCACTTCAAGCCATCTTTCGTCATTTCTCAGCCAGTTTTGCACTTCTCTAACCATTTTTAAACTTGTTTTGTCCATTTCTGACCCATGCTTGCTCATCTCTAACCCTTTTAAGCCAACTTTAACGACTTCGAAACCATTTTTGCCCACTTGCAACCTGTTTGAAGCCATATTTTTCCTTTTCCACCCAGGTTTGCACACCTCTGACACTTCTGGGGACAATTTTGGCCGTAACTAACCTGTTTTTTGCACTTCTCTAT
Organism: Melopsittacus undulatus; assembly: GCF_012275295.1. Lineage (NCBI taxonomy): Eukaryota > Metazoa > Chordata > Aves > Psittaciformes > Psittaculidae > Melopsittacus > Melopsittacus undulatus. The sequence continues at coordinate 86,223 of NW_022994110.1, read as the reverse complement.
CCCTTTTGGAAGCCATTTTTGGCCATTTCTAACCCTCTTTAAGCCATTTTTAACCCACTTCAAGCCATCTTTGGTCATTTCTCAGCCAGTTTTGCACTTCTCTAACCATTTTTAAGCTGGTTTTGTCCATTTCTGCACCATGTTTGCTCATCTCTAACCCTTTTAAGCCAACTTTAACGACTTCGAAACCATTTTTGCCCACTTGCAACCTGTTTGAAGCCATATTTTTCCTTTTCCAACCCGGGTTTGCACACCTCTGACACTTCTGGGGCCAATTTTGGCCGTGACTAACCCGTTTTTGTACTTCTCTATCTATCCCTTTGGAAGCCATTTTTGGCCATTTCTAACCCTCTTTAAGCCATTTTTAGCCCACTTCAAGCCATCTTTGGTCATTTCTCAGCCAGTTTTGCACTTCTCTAACCATTTTTAAGCTGGTTTTTGTCTTTTCTTACCCATTTTTTTTACCGTATTTTACATGTTTTCAGCCGTTTTTGGCCATTTCTAAACCCTCATTAAGCCATTTTTAACCCACTTCAAGCCATCTTTCGTCATTTCTCAGCCAGTTTTGCACTTCTCTAACCATTTTTAACTTGTTTTGTCCATTTCTGACCCATGCTTGCTCATCTCTAACCCTTTTAAGCAACTTTACGACTTCGAAATCGAAACCATTTTTGCCCACTTGCAACCTGTTTGAAGCCATATTTTTCCTTTTCCAACCAGGTTTGCACACCTCTGACACTTCTGGGACAATTTTTGGCCGTAACTAACCTGTTTTTTGCACTTCTCTATCCCTTTGGAAGCCATTTTTGGCCATTTCTAACCCTCTTTAAGCCATTTTTAACCCACTTCAAGCCATCTTTGGTCATTTCTCAGCCAGTTTTGCACTTCTCTAACCATTTTTAAGCTGGTTTTGTCCATTTCTACCCATGTTTGCTCATCTCTAACCCTTTTAAGCCAACTTTACGACTTCGAAACCATTTTTGCCCACTTGCAACTGTTTGAAGCCATATTTTTCCTTTTCCAACCCGGGTTTGCACACCTCTGACACTTCTGGGGCCAATTTTGGCCGTGACTAACCCGTTTTTTTACTTCTCTATCCCTTTGGAAGCCATTTTTGGCCATTTCTAACCCTCTTTAAGCCATTTTTAACCCACTTCAAGCCATCTTTGGTCATTTCTCAGCCAGTTTTTGCACTTCTCTAACCATTTTTAAAGCTGGTTTTGTCCATTTCTGACCCATGTTTGCTCATCTCTAACCCTTTTAAGCCAACTTTGACGACTTCGAAACCATTTTTGCCCACTTGCAACCTGTTTGAAGCCATATTTTTCCTTTTCCAACCAGGTTTGCACACCTCTGACACTTCTGGGGCCAATTTTGGCCGTAACTAACCTGTTTTTTGCACTTCTCTATCCCTTTTGGAAGCAATTTTTTGCCATTTCTTACACTCTTTAAGCCATTTTTAACCCACTTCAAGCCATCTTTGGTCATTTCTCAGCCAGTTTTGCACTTCTCTAACCATTTTTAAGCTGGTTTTTTGTCTTTTCTTACCCATTTTTTTACCGTATTTTACATGTTTTCAGCCTTTTTTGGCCATTTCTAACCCTCATTAAGCCATTTTTAACCCACTTCAAGCCATCTTTCGTCATTTCTCAGCCATTTTTGCACTTCTCTAACCATTTTTAAACTTGTTTTGTCCATTTCTGACCCATGCTTGCTCATCTCTAACCCTTTTAAGCCAACTTTAACGACTTCGAAACCATTTTTGCCCACTTGCAACCTGTTTGAAGCCATATTTTTCCTTTTCCAACCCAGGTTTGCACACCTCTGACACTTCTGGGGACAATTTTGGCAACTACCTGTTTTTTTTTTTTGCACTTCTCTATCCCTTTTGGAAGCCATTTTTTGGCCATTTCTAACCTTCTTTAAGCCATTTTTAACCCACTTCAAGCCATCTTTGGTCATTTCTCAGCCAGTTTTGCACTTCTCTAACCATTTTTAAGCTGGTTTTGTCCATTTCTAACCCATGTTTGCTCATCTCTAACCCTTTTAAGCCAACTTTAACAACTTCGAAACCATTTTTGCCCACTTGCAACCTGTTTGAAGCCATATTTTTCCTTTTCCAACCCGGGTTTGCACACCTCTGACACTTCTGGGCCAATTTTGGCCGTGAATAACCCTTTTTTGTACTTCTCTATCCCTTTGGAAGCCATTTTTGGCCATTTCTAACCCTCTTTAAGCCATTTTTAACCCACTTCAAGCCATCTTTGGTCATTTCTCAGCCAGTTTTGCACTTCTCTAACCATTTTTAAGCTGGTTTTGTCCATTTCTGACCCATGTTTGCTCATCTCTAACCCTTTTAAGCCAACTTTGACGACTTCGAAACCATTTTTGCCCACTTGCAACCTGTTTGAAGCCATATTTTTCCTTTTCCAACCCAGGTTTGCACACCTCTGACACTTCTGGGGCCAATTTTGGCCGTGACTAACCTGTTTTTTGCACTTCTCTATCCCTTTTGGAAGCCATTTTTGGCCATTTCTAACCCTCTTTAAGCCATTTTTAACCCACTTCAAGCCATCTTTGGTCATTTCTCAGCCAGTTTTGCACTTCTCTAACCATTTTTAAGCTGGTTTTTGTCTTTTCTTACCCATTTTTTTACCGTATTTTACATTTTTTCAGCCATTTTTTGGCCATTTCTAACCCTCATTAAGCCATTTTTAACCCACTTCAAGCCATCTTTGGTCATTTCTCAGCCAGTTTTGCACTTCTCTAACCATTTTTAAACTTGTTTTGTCCATTTCTGACCCTCTTTATGCTTGCTCATCTCTAACCCTTTTAAGCCAACTTTAACGACTTCGAAACCATTTTTGCCCACTTGCAACCCGTTTGAAGCCATATTTTTCCTTTTCCAACCCGGGTTTGCACACCTCTGACACTTCTGGGGCCAATTTTGGCCGTAACTAACCTGTTTTTTACTTCTCTATCCCTTTTGGAAGCCATTTTTGGCCATTTCTAACCCTCTTTAAGCCATTTTTAACCCACTTCAAGCCATCTTTGGTCATTTCTCAGCCAGTTTTGCACTTCTCTAACAACCATTTTTAAGCTGGTTTTTGTCTTTTCTTACCCATTTTTTTACCGTATTTTACATGTTTTCAGCCGTTTTTGGCCATTTCTAACCCTCATTAAGCCATTTTTAACCCACTTCAAGCCATCTTTGTCATTTCTCAGCCAGTTTTGCACTTCTCTAACCATTTTTAAACTTGTTTTGTCCATTTCTGACCCATGCTTGCTCATCTCTAACCCTTTTAAGCCAACTTTTAACGACTTCGAAACCATTTTTGCCCACTTGCAACCTGTTTGAAGCCATATTTTTCCTTTTCCAACCAGGTTTGCACACCTCTGACACTTCTGGGGACAATTTTGGCCGTAACTAACCTGTTTTTTGCACTTCTCTATCCCTTTTGGAAGCCATTTTTGGCCATTTCTAACCCTCTTTAAGCCATTTTTAACCCACTTCAAGCCATCTTTGGTCATTTCTCAGCCAGTTTTGCACTTCTCTAACCATTTTTAAGCTGGTTTTTGTCCATTTCTGACCCATGCTTGCTCATCTCTAACCCTTTTAAGCCAACTTTAACGACTTCGAAACCATTTTTGCCCACTTGCAACCTGTTTGAAGCCATATTTTTCCTTTTCCAACCCAGGTTTGCACACCTCTGACACTTCTGGGGCCAATTTTGGCCGTACTAACCTTTTTTGCACTTCTCTATCCCTTTTGGAAGCCATTTTTGGCCATTTCTAACCCTCTTTAAGCCATTTTTAACCCACTTCAAGCCATCTTTGGTCATTTCTCAGCCAGTTTTGCACTTCTCTAACCATTTTTAAGCTGGTTTTTTGTCTTTTCTTACCCATTTTTTTACCGTATTTTTACATGTTTTCAGCCGTTTTTTGGCCATTTCTAACCCTCATTAAGCCATTTTTAACCCACTTCAAGCCATCTTTCGTCATTTCTCAGCCAGTTTTGCACTTCTCTAACCATTTTTAAACTTGTTTTTCCATTTCTGACCCATGTTGCTCATCTCTAACCCTTTTAAGCCACTTTACTTAAACGACTTCGAAACCATTTTGCCCACTTGCAACCTGTTTGAAGCCATATTTTTCCTTTTCCAACCAGGTTTGCACACCTCTGACACTTCTGGGGACAATTTTGGCCGTAACTAACCTGTTTTTTGCACTTCTCTATCCCTTTTGGAAGCCATTTTTTGCCATTTCTTACCCTCTTTAAGCCATTTTAACCCACTTCAAGCCTTCATTTCGTCATTTCTCACCAGTTTTGCACTTCTCTAACCATTTTTAAGCTGGTTTTGTCCATTTCTGACCCATGTTTGCTCATCTCTAACCCTTTTAAGCCAACTTTGAACGACTTCGAAACCATTTTTGCCCACTTGCAACCTGTTTGAAGCCATATTTTTCCTTTTCCAACCCAGGGTTTGCACACCTCTGACACTTCTGGGGCCAATTTTGGCCGTACTAACCTTTTTTGCACTTCTCTATCCTTTTGGAAGCCATTTTTGGCCATTTCTAACCCTCTTTAAGCCATTTTTAACCCACTTCAAGCCATCTTTGGTCATTTCTCAGCCAGTTTTGCACTTCTCTAACCATTTTTAAGCTGTTTTTTGTCTTTTCTTACCCATTTTTTTACCGTATTTTACATGTTTTCAGCCGTTTTTGGCCATTTCTAACCCTCATTAAGCCATTTTTAACCCACTTCAAGCCATCTTTCGTCATTTCTCAGCCAGTTTTGCACTTCTCTAACCATTTTTAACTTGTTTTGTCCATTTCTGACCCATGCTTGCTCATCTCTAACCCTTTTAAGCCAACTTTAACGACTTCGAAACCATTTTTGCCCACTTGCAACCTGTTTGAAGCCATATTTTTCCTTTTCCAACCCAGGTTTGCACACCTCTGACACTTCTGGGGACAATTTTGGCCGTAACTACCTGTTTTTGCACTTCTCTATCCCTTTTGGAAGCCATTTTTTGCCATTTCTTACCCTCTTTAAGCCATTTTTAACCCACTTCAAGCCATCTTTGGTCATTTCTCAGCCAGTTTTGCACTTCTCTAACCATTTTTAAGCTGTTTTGTCCATTTCTAACCCATGTTTGCTCATCTCTAACCCTTTTAAGCCAACTTTAACGACTTCGAAACCATTTTTGCCCACTTGCAACCTGTTTGAAGCCATATTTTTCCTTTTCCAACCCGGGTTTGCACACCTCTGACACTTCTGGGGCCAATTTTGGCCGTGACTAACCCGTTTTTGTACTTCTGTATCCCTTTGGAAGCCATTTTTGGCCATTTCTAACCCTCTTTAAGCCATTTTTAACCCACTTCAAGCCATCTTTGGTCATTTCTCAGCCAGTTTTGCACTTCTCTAACCATTTTTAAGCTGGTTTTTGTCTTTTCTTACCCATTTTTTTACCGTATTTTACATGTTTTCAGCCGTTTTTGGCCATTTCTAACCCTCATTAAGCCATTTTTAACCCACTTCAAGCCATCTTTGGTCATTTCTCAGCCAGTTTTGCACTTCTCTAACCATTTTTAAGCTTGTTTTGTCCATTTCTGACCCATGCTTTGCTCATCTCTAACCCTTTTAAGCCAACTTTAACGACTTCGAAACCATTTTTTGCCCACTTGCAACCTGTTTGAAGCCATATTTTTCCTTTTCCAACCCAGGTTTGCACACCTCTGACACTTCTGGGGACAATTTTGGCCGTACTAACCTGTTTTTGCACTTCTCTATCCCTTTTGGAAGCCATTTTTTGGCATTTCTAACCCTCTTTAAGCCATTTTTAACCCACTTCAAGCCATCTTTGTCATTTCTCAGCCAGTTTTGCACTTCTCTAACCATTTTTAAGCTGGTTTTGTCCATTTCTAACCCATGTTTGCTCATCTCTAACCCTTTTAAGCCAACTTTAACGACTTCGAAACCATTTTTGCCCACTTGCAACCTGTTTGAAGCCATATTTTTCCTTTTCCAACCCGGTTTGCACACCTCTGACACTTCTGGGGCCAATTTTGGCCGTGACTAACCCGTTTTTTGTACTTCTCTATCCCTTTGGAAGCCATTTTTGGCCATTTCTAACCCTCTTTAAGCCATTTTTAACCCACTTCAAGCCATCTTTGGTCATTTCTCAGCCAGTTTTGCACTTCTCTAACCATTTTTAAGCTGGTTTTTGTCTTTTCTTACCCATTTTTTACCGTATTTTACATTTTTTCAGCCGTTTTTGGCCATTTCTAACCCTCTTAAGCCATTTTTAACCCACTTCAAGCCATCTTTCGTCATTTCTCAGCCAGTTTTGCACTTCTCTAACCATTTTTAAACTTGTTTTGTCCATTTCTGACCCATGCTTGCTCATCTCTAACCCTTTTAAGCCAACTTTAACGACTTCGAAACCATTTTTGCCCACTTGCAAACCTGTTTGAAGCCATATTTTTCCTTTTCCAACCCAGGTTTGCACACCTCTGACACTTCTGGGGCAATTTTGGCCGTAACTAACCTGTTTTTGCACTTCTCTATCCCTTTTGGAAGCCATTTTTGGCCATTTCTTAACCCTCTTTAAGCCATTTTTAACCCACTTCAAGCCATCTTTGGTCATTTCTCAGCCAGTTTTGCACTTCTCTAACCATTTTTAAGCTGGTTTTTGTCTTTTCTTACCCATTTTTTTTACCGTATTTTACATGTTTTCAGCCGTTTTTGCCTTTCTAACCCTCATTAAGCCATTTTTTAACCCACTTCAAGCCATCTTTTGTCATTTCTCAGCCAGTTTTGCACTTCTCTAACCATTTTTTAACTTGTTTTTGTCCATTTCTGACCCATGCTTGCTCATCTCTAACTCTAACCCTTTAAGCAACTTTTAACGACTTCGAAACCCATTTTTGCCACACTTGCAACCTGTTTGAAGCCATATTTTTCCTTTTCCAACCCAGGTTTGCACACCTCTGACACTTCTGGGGCCAATTTTGGCCGTAACTACCCTGTTTTTTGCACTTCTCTATCCCTTTTGGAAGCCATTTTTGGCCATTTCTAACCCTCTTTAAGCCATTTTTAACCCACTTCAAGCCATCTTTGGTCATTTCTCAGCCAGTTTTGCACTTCTCTAACCATTTTTAAGCTGGTTTTGTCCATTTCTGACACCCATGTTTGCTCATCTCTAACCCTTTTAAGCCACTTTGACGACTTCGAAACCATTTTTGCCCACTTGCAACCGTTTGAAGCCATATTTTTCCTTTTCCAACCCAGGTTTGCACACCTCTGACACTTCTGGGCCAATTTTGGCCGTAACTAACCTGTTTTTTGCACTTCTCTATCCCTTTTGGAAGCCATTTTTGCCATTTCTAACCCTCTTTAAGCCATTTTTAACCCACTTCAAGCCATCTTTGGTCATTTCTCAGCCAGTTTTGCACTTCTCTAACCATTTTTAAGCTGGTTTTTGTCTTTTCTTACCCATTTTTTTTACCGTATTTTACATGTTTTCAGCCGTTTTTTGGCCATTTCTAACCCTCATTAAGCCATTTTTAACCCACTTCAAGCCATCTTTCGTCATTTCTCAGCCAGTTTTTGCACTTCTCTAACCATTTTTAAACTTGTTTTGTCCATTTCTGACCCATGCTTGCTCATCTCTAACCCTTTTAAGCCAACTTTAACGACTTCGAAACCATTTTTGCCCACTTGCAACCTGTTTGAAGCCATATTTTTCCTTTTCCAACCCAGGTTTGCACACCTCTGACACTTCTGGGGACAATTTTGGCCGTAACTAACCTGTTTTTTGCACTTCTCTATCCCTTTTGGAAGCCATTTTTTGCCATTTCTTACCCTCTTTAAGCCATTTTTAACCCACTTCAAGCCATCTTTGTCATTTCTCAGCCAGTTTTGCACTTCTCTAACCATTTTTAAGCTGGTTTTGTCCATTTCTGACCCATGTTTGCTCATCTCTAACCCTTTTAAGCCAACTTTGACGACTTCGAAACCATTTTTGCCCACTTGCAACCTGTTTGAAGCCATATTTTTCCTTTTCCAACCCGGGTTTGCACACCTCTGACACTTCTGGGGACAATTTTGGCCGTGACTAACCTGTTTTTGTACTTCTCTATCCCTTTGGAAGCCATTTTGGCCATTTCTAACCCTCTTTAAGCCATTTTTAACCCACTTCAAGCCATCTTTGGTCATTTCTCAGCCAGTTTTGCACTTCTCTAACCATTTTTAAGCTGGTTTTTGTCTTTTCTTACCCATTTTTTTACCGTATTTTACATGTTTTCAGCCGTTTTTTGGCCATTTCTAACCCTCATTAAGCCATTTTTAACCCACTTCAAGCCATCTTTCGTCATTTCTCAGCCAGTTTTGCACTTCTCTAACCATTTTAAACTTGTTTTGTCCATTTCTGACCCATGCTTGCTCATCTCTAACCCTTTTAAGCCAACTTTAACGACTTCGAAACCATTTTTGCCCACTTGCAACCTGTTTGAAGCCATATTTTTCCTTTTCCAACCCAGGTTTGCACACCTCTGACACTTCTGGGGACAATTTTGGCCGTAACTAACCTGTTTTTTTGCACTTCTCTATCCCTTTTGGAAGCCATTTTTGGCCATTTCTAACCCTCTTTAAGCCATTTTTAACCCACTTCAAGCCATCTTTGGTCATTTCTCAGCCAGTTTTGCACTTCTCTAACCATTTTTTAAGCTGGTTTTGTCCATTTCTGACCCATGTTTGCTCATCTCTAACCCTTTTAAGCCAACTTTAACGACTTCAAAACCATTTTTGCCCACTTGCAACCTGTTTGAAGCCATATTTTTCCTTTTCCAACCCGGGTTTGCACACCTCTGACACTTCTGGGGCCAATTTTGGCCGTGACTAACCCGTTTTTGTACTACCCTCTTTAAGCCATTTTTAACCCACTTCAAGCCATCTTTGGTCATTTCTCAGCCAGTTTTGCACTTCTCTAACCATTTTTAAAGCTGGTTTTTGTCCATTTCTGACCCATGTTTGCTCATCTCTAACCCTTTTAAGCCAACTTTGACGACTTCGAAACCATTTTTGCCCACTTGCAACCCGTTTGAAGCCATATTTTTCCTTTTCCAATTCAGGTTTGCACACCTCTGACACTTCTGGGGCCAATTTTGGCCGTAACTAACCTGTTTTTTGCACTTCTCTATCCCTTTTGGAAGCCATTTTTGGCCATTTCTAACCCTCTTTAAGCCATTTTTAACCCACTTCAAGCCATCTTTGGTCATTTCTCAGCCAGTTTTTGCACTTCTCTAACCATTTTTAAGCTGGTTTTTGTCTTTTCTTACCCATTTTTTTAACCGTATTTTACATGTTTTCAGCCGTTTTTTGGCCATTTCTAACCCTCATTAAGCCATTTTTAACCCACTTCAAGCCATCTTTCGTCATTTCTCAGCCAGTTTTGCACTTCTCTAACCATTTTTAAACTTGTTTTGTCCATTTCTGACCCATGCTTTGCTCATCTCTAACCCTTTTAAGCCAACTTTAACGACTTCGAAACCATTTTTGCCCACTTGCAACCTGTTTGAAGCCATATTTTTCCTTTTCCAACCCAGGTTGCACACCTCTGACACTTCTGGGGACAATTTTGGGCCGTAACTAACCTGTTTTTGCACTTCTCTATCCCTTTTGGAAGCCATTTTTTGCCATTTCTAACCCTCTTTAAGCCATTTTTAACCCACTTCAAGCCATCTTTGGTCATTTCTCAGCCAGTTTTGCACTTCTCTAACCATTTTTAAGCTGGTTTTTGTCTTTTCTGACCCATGTTTGCTCATCTCTAACCCTTTTAAGCCAACTTTAACGACTTCGAAACCATTTTTGCCCACTTGCAACCTGTTTGAAGCCATATTTTTCCTTTTCCAACCCGGTTTGCACACCTCTGACACTTCTGGGGCAATTTTGGCCGTGACTAACCCGTTTTTGTACTTCTCTATCCCTTTGGAAGCCATTTTTGGCCATTTCTAACCCTCTTTAAGCCATTTTTAACCCACTTCAAGCCATCTTTGGTCATTTCTCAGCCAGTTTTGCACTTCTCTAACCATTTTTAAGCTGGTTTTTGTCTTCTTACCCATTTTTTTTACCGTATTTTACATGTTTTCAGCCTTTTTGGCCATTTCTAACCTCATTAAGCCATTTTTAACCCACTTCAAGCCATCTTTCGTCATTTCTCAGCCAGTTTTGCACTTCTCTAACCATTTTTAAGCTTGTTTTGTCCATTTCTGACCCATGCTTTTGCTCATCTCTACCCTTTTAAGCCACTTTAACGACTTCGAAACCATTTTTGCCCACTTGCAACCTGTTTGAAGCATATTTTTCCTTTTCCAACCCAGTTTTGCACACCTCTGACACTTCTGGGGACAATTTTGGCCGTAACTAACCTGTTTTTGCACTTCTCTATCCCTTTTGGAAGCCATTTTTGGCCATTTCTAACCCTCTTTAAGCCATTTTTAACCCACTTCAAGCCATCTTTGGTCATTTCTCAGCCATTTTTGCACTTCTCTAACCATTTTTAAGCTGGTTTTGTCCATTTCTAACCCATGTTTGCTCATCTCTAACCCTTTTAAGCCAACTTTAACGACTTCGAAAACATTTTTGCCCACTTGCAACCTGTTTGAAGCCATATTTTTCCTTTTCCAACCGGGTTTGCACACCTCTGACACTTCTGGGCCAATTTTGGCCGTGACTAACCCGTTTTTTTGTACTTCTCTATCCCTTTGGAAGCCATTTTTGGCCATTTCTAACCCTCTTTAAGCCATTTTTAACCCACTTCAAGCCATCTTTGGTCATTTCTCAGCCAGTTTTGCACTTCTCTAACCATTTTTAAGCTGGTTTTGTCCATTTCTGACCCATGTTTGCTCATCTCTAACCCTTTTAAGCCAACTTTGACGACTTCGAAACCATTTTTTGCCCACTTGCAACCTGTTTGAAGCCATATTTTTCCTTTTCCAACCAGGTTTGCACACCTCTGACACTTCTGGGGCCAATTTTGGCCGTAACTAACCTGTTTTTGCACTTCTCTAACCATTTTGAAGCCATTTTTGTCCATTTCTAACCCTCTTTAAGCCATTTTTAACCCACTTCAAGCCATCTTTGGTCATTTCTCAGCCAGTTTTGCACTTCTCTAACCATTTTTAAGCTGGTTTTTGTCTTTTCTTACCCATTTTTTTACCGTATTTTACATGTTTTCAGCCGTTTTTGGCCATTTCTAACCCTCATTAAGCCATTTTTAACCCACTTCAAGCCATCTTTCGTCATTTCTCAGCCAGTTTTGCACTTCTCTAACCATTTTTAACTTGTTTTGTCCATTTCTGACCCATGCTTGCTCATCTCTAACCCTTTTAAGCCAACTTTAACGACTTCGAAACCATTTTTGCCCACTTGCAACCTGTTTGAAGCCATATTTTTCCTTTTCCAACCCAGGTTTGCACACCTCTGACACTTCTGGGGACAATTTTGGCCGTAACTAACCTGTTTTTGCACTTCTCTATCCCTTTTGGAAGCCATTTTTTGCCATTTCTACCCTCTTTAAGCCATTTTTAACCCACTTCAAGCCATCTTTGGTCATTTCTCAGCCAGTTTTGCACTTCTCTAACCATTTTTTAAGCTGGTTTTGTCCATTTCTAACCCATGTTTGCTCATCTCTAACCCTTTTAAGCCAACTTTAACGACTTCGAAACCATTTTTGCCCACTTGCAACCTGTTTGAAGCCATATTTTTCCTTTTCCAACCCGGGTTTGCACACCTCTGACACTTCTGGGGCCAATTTTGGCCGTGACTAACCCGTTTTTGTACTTCTCTATCCCTTTGGAAGCCATTTTTGGCCATTTCTAACCCTCTTTAAGCCATTTTTAACCCACTTCAAGCCATCTTTGGTCATTTCTCAGCCAGTTTTGCACTTCTCTAACCATTTTTAATTATTTTTAAGCTGGTTTTGTCTTTTTCTTACCCATTTTTTTACCGTATTTTACTGTTTTCAGCCGTTTTTTTGCCATTTCTAACCCTCTTTAAGCCATTTTTAACCCACTTCAAGCCATCTTTGGTCATTTCTCAGCCAGTTTTGCACTTCTCTAACCATTTTTAAATTGTTTTTGTCCATTTCTGACCCATGTTTGCTCATCTCTAACCCTTTTAAAGCCAACTTTACGACTTCGAAACCATTTTTGCCCACTTGCAACCTGTTTGAAGCCATATTTTTCCTTTTCCAACCCAGGTTTGCACACCTCTGACACTTCTGGGGCCAATTTTGGCCGTAACTAACCTTTTTTTGCACTTCTCTATCCCTTTTGGAAGCCATTTTTGCCCATTTCTAACCCTCTTTAAGCCATTTTTAACCCACTTCAAGCCATCTTTGGTCATTTCTCAGCCAGTTTTGCACTTCTCTAACCATTTTTAAGCTGGTTTTGTCCATTTCTGACCCATGTTTGCTCATCTCTAACCCTTTTAAAGCCACTTTACGACTTCGAAACCATTTTTGCCCACTTGCAACCCGTTTGAAGCCATATTTTTCCTTTTCCAACCCAGGTTTGCACACCTCTGACACTTCTGGGGCAATTTTGGCCGTAACTAACCTGTTTTTTGCACTTCTCTATCCCTTTTGAAGCCATTTTTGGCCATTTCTAACCCTCTTTAAGCCATTTTTAACCCACTTCAAGCCATCTTTGGTCATTTCTCAGCCAGTTTTGCACTTCTCTAACCATTTTTAAGCTGGTTTTTGTCTTTTCTTACCCATTTTTTACCGTATTTTACATGTTTTCAGCCGTTTTGGCCATTTCTAACCCTCATTTAAGCCATTTTTAACCCACTTCAAGCCATCTTTTCGTCATTTCTCACCAGTTTTGCACTTCTCTAACCATTTTTAAACTTGTTTTTGTCCATTTCTGACCCATGCTTGCTCATCTCTAACCCTTTTAAGCCAACTTTAACGACTTCGAAACCATTTTTGCCCACTTGCAACCTGTTTGAAGCCATATTTTTCCTTTTCCAACCCAGGTTTGCACACCTCTGACACTTCTGGGGACAATTTTGGCCGTAACTAACCTGTTTTTTTGCACTTCTCTATCCCTTTTGGAAGCCATTTTTTGCCATTTCTTACCCTCTTTAAGCCATTTTTAACCCACTTCAAGCCATCTTTGGTCATTTCTCAGCCAGTTTTGCACTTCTCTAACCATTTTTAAGCTGGTTTTGTCCATTTCTGACCCATGTTTGCTCATCTCTAACCCTTTTAAGCCAACTTTGACGACTTCGAAACCATTTTTGCCCACTTGCAACCTGTTTGAAGCCATATTTTTCCTTTTCCAACCGGGTTTGCACACCTCTGACACTTCTGGGCCAATTTTGGCCGTGACTAACCCGTTTTTGTACTTCTCTATCCCTTTGGAAGCCATTTTTGGCCATTTCTAACCCTCTTTAAGCCATTTTTAACCCACTTCAAGCCATCTTTGGTCATTTCTCAGCCAGTTTTGCACTTCTCTAACCATTTTTAAGCTGGTTTTTGTCTTTTCTTACCCATTTTTTTACCGTATTTTACATGTTTTCAGCCGTTTTTGGCCATTTCTAACCCTCATTAAGCCATTTTTAACCCACTTCAAGCCATCTTTCGTCATTTCTCAGCCAGTTTTGCACTTCTCTAACCATTTTTAAACTTGTTTTGTCCATTTCTGACCCATGCTTGCTCATCTCTAACCCTTTTAAGCCAACTTTAACGACTTCGAAACCAAACCATTTTTTGCCCACTTGCAACCTGTTTGAAGCCATATTTTTCCTTTTCCAACCCAGTTTGCACACCTCTGACACTTCTGGGGACAATTTTGGCCGTAACTAACCTGTTTTTTTGCACTTCTCTATCCCTTTTGGAAGCCATTTTTGGCCATTTCTAACCCTCTTAAGCCATTTTTAACCCACTTCAAGCCATCTTTGGTCATTTCTCAGCCAGTTTTGCACTTCTCTAACCATTTTTAAGCTGGTTTTGTCCATTTCTAACCCATGTTTGCTCATCTCTAACCCTTTTAAGCCAACTTTAACGACTTCGAAACCATTTTTGCCCACTTGCAACCTGTTTGAAGCCATATTTTTCCTTTTCCAACCCGGGTTTGCACACCTCTGACACTTCTGGGGCCAATTTTGGCCGTAACTAACCTGTTTTTTTCACTTCTCTATCCCTTTTGGAAGCCATTTTTGGCCATTTCTAACCCTCTTTAAGCCATTTTTAAACCACTTCAAGCCATCTTTGGTCATTTCTCAGCCATTTTTGCACTTCTCTAACCATTTTTAAGCTGGTTTTGTCCATTTCTGACCCATGTTTGCTCATCTCTAACCCTTTTAAGCCAACTTTGACGACTTCGAAACCATTTTTGCCCACTTGCAACCCGTTTGAAGCCATATTTTTCCTTTTCCAATTCAGGTTTGCACACCTCTGACACTTCTGGGGCCAATTTTGGCCGTAACTAACCTGTTTTTTGTCACTTCTCTATCCTTTTGGAAGCCATTTTTGGCCATTTCTAACCCTCTTTAAGCCATTTTTAACCCACTTCAAGCCATCTTTGGTCATTTCTCAGCCAGTTTTGCACTTCTCTAACCATTTTTAAGCTGGTTTTTGTCTTTTCTTACCCATTTTTTTACCGTATTTTACATGTTTTCAGCCGTTTTTGGCCATTTCTAACCCTCATTAAGCCATTTTTAACCCACTTCAAGCCATCTTTCGTCATTTCTCAGCCAGTTTTGCACTTCTCTAACCATTTTTAAACTTGTTTTGTCCATTTCTGACCCATGCTTGCTCATCTCTAACCCTTTTAAGCCAACTTTAACGACTTCGAAACCATTTTTGCCCACTTGCAACCTGTTTGAAGCCATATTTTTCCTTTTCCAACCCAGGTTTGCACACCTCTGACACTTCTGGGACAATTTTGGCCGTAACTAACCTGTTTTTGCACTTCTCTATCCCTTTTGGAAGCCATTTTTGGCCATTTCTAACCCTCTTTAAGCCATTTTTAACCCACTTCAAGCCATCTTTGGTCATTTCTCAGCCAGTTTTGCACTTCTCTAACCATTTTTAAGCTGGTTTTGTCCATTTCTACCCATGTTTGCTCATCTCTAACCCTTTTAAGCCAACTTTAACGACTTCGAAACCATTTTTGCCCACTTGCAACCTGTTTGAAGCCATATTTTTCCTTTTCCAACCCAGGTTTGCACACCTCTGACACTTCTGGGGCAATTTTGGCCGTGACTAACCTGTTTTTGTACTTCTCTATCCCTTTTGGAAGCCATTTTTGGCCATTTCTAACCCTCTTTAAGCCATTTTTAACCCACTTCAAGCCATCTTTGGTCATTTCTCAGCCAGTTTTGCACTTCTCTAACCATTTTTAAGCTGGTTTTGTCCATTTCTGACCCATGTTTGCTCATCTCTAACCCTTTTAAGCCAACTTTGACGACTTCGAAACCATTTTTGCCCACTTGCAACCTGTTTGAAGCCATATTTTTCCTTTTCCAACCCAGGTTTGCACACCTCTGACACTTCTGGGGCCAATTTTGGCCGTAACTAACCTGTTTTTGCACTTCTCTATCCCTTTTGGAAGCCATTTTTGGCCATTTCTAACCCTCTTTAAGCCATTTTTAACCCACTTCAAGCCATCTTTGGTCATTTCTCAGCCAGTTTTGCACTTCTCTAACCATTTTTAAGCTGGTTTTTGTCTTTTCTTACCCATTTTTTTACCGTATTTTACATGTTTTCAGCCGTTTTTGGCCATTTCTAACCCTCATTAAGCCATTTTTAACCCACTTCAAGCCATCTTTCGTCATTTTCTCAGCCAGTTTTGCACTTCTCTAACCATTTTTAAACTTGTTTTGTCCATTTCTGACCCATGCTTTGCTCATCTCTAACCCTTTTAAGCCAACTTTAACGACTTCGAAACCATTTTTGCCACTTGCAACCTGTTTGAAGCCATATTTTTCCTTTTCCAACCAGGTTTGCACACCTCTGACACTTCTGGACAATTTTGGCCGTAACTAACCTGTTTTTGCACTTCTCTATCCCTTTTGGAAGCCATTTTTTGCCATTTCTAACCCTCTTTAAGCCATTTTTAACCCACTTCAAGCCATCTTTGGTCATTTCTCAGCCAGTTTTGCACTTCTCTAACCATTTTTAAGCTGGTTTTGTCCATTTCTAACCCATGTTTGCTCATCTCTAACCCTTTTAAGCCAACTTTAACGACTTCGAAACCATTTTTGCCCACTTGCAACCTGTTTGAAGCCATATTTTTCCTTTTCCAACCCGGGTTTGCACACCTCTGACACTTCTGGGGCCAATTTTGGCCGTGACTAACCGTTTTTGTACTTCTCTATCCCTTTGGAAGCCATTTTTGGCCATTTCTAACCCTCTTTAAGCCATTTTTAACCCACTTCAAGCCATCTTTGGTCATTTCTCAGCCAGTTTTGCACTTCTCTAACCATTTTTAAGCTGTTTTTTGTCCATTTCTGACCCATGTTTGCTCATCTCTAACCCTTTTAAGCCAACTTTGACGACTTCGAAACCATTTTTGCCCACTTGCAACCCGTTTGAAGCCATATTTTTTCCTTTTCCACCAGGTTTGCACACCTCTGACACTTCTGGGCCAATTTTGGCCGTAACTAACCTGTTTTTTTGCACTTCTCTATCCCTTTTGGAAGCCATTTTTGGCCATTTCTAACCCTCTTTAAGCCATTTTTAACCCACTTCAAGCCATCTTTGGTCATTTCTCAGCCAGTTTTGCACTTCTCTAACCATTTTTAAGCTGGTTTTTGTCTTTTCTTACCCATTTTTTTACCGTATTTTACATGTTTTCAGCCGTTTTTGGCCATTTCTAACCCTCATTAAGCCATTTTTAACCCACTTCAAGCCATCTTTCGTCATTTCTCAGCCAGTTTTGCACTTCTCTAACCATTTTTAAACTTGTTTTGTCCATTTCTGACCCATGCTTGCTCATCTCTAACCCTTTTAAGCCAACTTTAACGACTTCGAAACCATTTTTTGCCCACTTGCAACCTGTTTGAAGCCATATTTTTCCTTTTCCAACCCAGGTTTGCACACCTCTGACACTTCTGGGGACAATTTTGGCCGTAACTAACCTTTTTTTGCACTTCTCTATCCCTTTTGGAAGCCATTTTTTGCCATTTCTTACCCTCTTTAAGCCATTTTTAACCCACTTCAAGCCATCTTTGGTCATTTCTCTCAGCCAGTTTTGCACTTCTCTAACCATTTTTAAGCTGGTTTTGTCCATTTCTGACCCATGTTTGCTCATCTCTAACCCTTTTAAGCCAACTTTAACGACTTCGAAACCATTTTTGCCCACTTGCAACCTGTTTGAAGCCATATTTTTCCTTTTCCAACCCGGGTTTGCACACCTCTGACACTTCTGGGGCCAATTTTGGCCGTGACTAACCCTTTTTTGTACTTCTCTATCCCTTTGGAAGCCATTTTTGGCCATTTCTAACCCTCTTTAAGCCATTTTTAACCCACTTCAAGCCATCTTTGGTCATTTCTCAGCCAGTTTTGCACTTCTCTAACCATTTTTAAGCTGGTTTTTGTCTTTTCTTACCCATTTTTTTACCGTATTTTACATGTTTTCAGCCGTTTTTGGCCATTTCTAACCCTCATTAAGCCATTTTTAACCCACTTCAAGCCATCTTTCGTCATTTCTCAGCCAGTTTTGCACTTCTCTAACCATTTTTAACTTGTTTTGTCCATTTCTGACCCATGCTTGCTCATCTCTAACCCTTTTAAGCCATTTAAGCCAACTTACGACTTCGAAACCATTTTTGCCCACTTGCAACCTGTTTGAAGCCATATTTTTCCTTTTCCAACCCAGGTTTGCACACCTCTGACACTTCTGGGGACAATTTTGGCCGTAACTAACCTGTTTTTGCACTTCTCTATCCCTTTTGGAAGCCATTTTTGGCCATTTCTAACCCTCTTTAAGCCATTTTTACCCACTTCAAGCCATCTTTGGTCATTTCTCAGCCAGTTTTGCACTTCTCTAACCATTTTTAAGCTGGTTTTGTCCATTTCTGACCCATGTTTGCTCATCTCTAACCCTTTTAAGCCAACTTTACGACTTCGAACCATTTTTGCCCACTTGCAACCTGTTTGAAGCCATATTTTTCCTTTTCCAACCCAGGTTTGCACACCTCTGACACTTCTGGGGCCAATTTTGGCCGTGACTAACCTGTTTTTGTCACTTCTCTATCCTTTTGGAAGCCATTTTTGGCCATTTCTAACCCTCTTTAAGCCATTTTTAACCCACTTCAAGCCATCTTTGGTCATTTCTCAGCCAGCTTTGCACTTCTCTAACCATTTTTAAGCTGGTTTTGTCCATTTCTGACCCATGTTTGCTCATCTCTAACCCTTTTAAGCCAACTTTAACGACTTCGAAACCATTTTTGCCCACTTGCAACTGCGTTTGAAGCCATATTTTTCCTTTTCCAATTCAGGTTTGCACACCTCTGACACTTCTGGGGCCAATTTTGGCCGTACTAACCGTTTTTTGCACTTCTCTATCCCTTTTGGAAGCCATTTTTGGCCATTTCTAACCCTCTTTAAGCCATTTTTAACCCACTTCAAGCCATCTTTGGTCATTTCTCAGCCAGTTTTGCACTTCTCTAACCATTTTTAAGCTGGTTTTTGTCTTTTCTTACCCATTTTTTTACCGTATTTTACATGTTTTCAGCCGTTTTTGGCCATTTCTAACCCTCATTAAGCCATTTTTACCCACTTCAAGCCATCTTTGGTCATTTCTCAGCCAGTTTTGCACTTCTCTAACCATTTTTAAACTTGTTTTGTCCATTTCTGACCCATGCTTGCTCATCTCTAACCCAACCCTTTTAAGCCAACTTTAACGACTTCGAAACCATTTTTGCCCACTTGCAACCTGTTTGAAGCCATATTTTTCCTTTTCCAACCAGGTTTGCACACCTCTGACACTTCTGGGGACAATTTTGGCCGTAACTAACCTGTTTTTTTGCACTTCTCTATCCCTTTTGGAAGCCATTTTTGGCCATTTCTACCCTCTTTAAGCCATTTTTAACCCACTTCAAGCCATCTTTGGTCATTTCTCAGCCAGTTTTGCACTTCTCTAACCATTTTTAAGCTGGTTTTGTCCATTTCTAACCCATGTTTGCTCATCTCTAAACCCTTTTAAGCCAACTTTAACGACTTCGAAACCATTTTTGCCCACTTGCAACCTGTTTGAAGCCATATTTTTCCTTTTCCAACCCGGGTTTGCACACCTCTGACACTTCTGGGGCCAATTTTGGCCGTAACTAACCTGTTTTTTTGCACTTCTCTATCCCTTTGGAAGCCATTTTTGGCCATTTCTACCCTCCCTCTTAAGCCATTTTTAACCCACTTCAAGCCATCTTTGGTCATTTCTCAGCCAGTTTTGCACTTCTCTAACCATTTTTAAGCTGGTTTTGTCCATTTCTGACCCATGTTTGCTCATCTCTAACCCTTTTAAGCCAACTTTGACGACTTCGAAACCATTTTTGCCCACTTGCAACCCGTTTGAAGCCATATTTTTCCTTTTCCAACCAGGTTTGCACACCTCTGACACTTCTGGGGCCAATTTTGGCCGTAACTAACCTGTTTTTGCACTTCTCTATCCTTTTGGAAGCCATTTTTGGCCATTTCTAACCCTCTTTAAGCCATTTTTAACCCACTTCAAGCCATCTTTGGTCATTTCTCAGCCAGTTTTGCACTTCTCTAACCATTTTTAAGCTGGTTTTTGTCTTTTCTTACCCATTTTTTTACCGTATTTTACATGTTTTCAGCCGTTTTTGGCCATTTCTAACCCTCATTAAGCCATTTTTAACCCACTTCAAGCCATCTTTCGTCATTTCTCAGCCAGTTTTGCACTTCTCTAACCATTTTTAAACTTGTTTTGTCCATTTCTGACCCATGCTTGCTCATCTCTAACCCTTTTAAGCCAACTTTAACGACTTCGAAACCATTTTTGCCCACTTGCAACCTGTTTGAAGCCATATTTTTTCTTTTCCAACCCAGTTTTGCACACCTCTGACACTTCTGGGGCCATTTTGGCCGTAACTAACCTGTTTTTTTGCACTTCTCTATCCCTTTTGGAAGCCATTTTTTGCCATTTCTAACCCTCTTTAAGCCATTTTTAACCCACTTCAAGCCATCTTTGGTCATTTCTCAGCCAGTTTTGCACTTCTCTAACCATTTTTAAGCTGGTTTTGTCCATTTCTTTCTAACCCATGTTTGCTCATCTCTAACCTTTTAAGCCAACTTTAACGACTTCGAAACCATTTTTGCCCACTTGCAACCTGTTTGAAGCCAAGCATATTTTTTCCTTTTCCAACCCGGTTTTGCACACCTCTGACACTTCTGGGGTCCCAATTTTGGCCGTGACTAACCCTTTTTGTACTTCTCTATCCCTTTGGAAGCCATTTTTGGCCATTTCTAACCCTCTTTAAGCCATTTTTAACCCACTTCAAGCCATCTTTGGTCATTTCTCAGCCAGTTTTGCACTTCTTTAACCATTTTTAAGCTGGTTTTTGTCTTTTCTTACCCATTTTTTTACCGTATTTTACATGTTTTCAGCCTTTTTGGCCATTTCTAACCCTCATTAAGCCATTTTTAACCCACTTCAAGCCATCTTTCGTCATTTCTCAGCCAGTTTTGCACTTCTCTAACCATTTTTAAACTTGTTTTGTCCATTTCTGACCCATGCTTGCTCATTTCTAACCCTTTTAAGCCAACTTTAACGACTTCGAAACCATTTTTGCCCACTTGCAACCTGTTTGAAGCCATATTTTTCCTTTTCCAACCCAGGTTTGCACACCTCTGACACTTCTGGGGCCAATTTTGGCCGTAACTAACCCGTTTTTGCACTTCTCTATCCCTTTTGGAAGCCATTTTTGGCCATTTCTAACCCTCTTTAAGCCATTTTTAACCCACTTCAAGCCATCTTTGGTCATTTCTCAGCCAGTTTTGCACTTCTCTAACCATTTTTAAGCTGGTTTTGTCCATTTCTGACCCATGTTTGCTCATCTCTAACCCTTTTAAGCCAACTTTGAACGACTTCGAAACCATTTTTGCCCACTTGCAACCTGTTTGAAGCCATATTTTTCCTTTTCCAACCCAGGTTTGCACACCTCTGACACTTCTGGGGCCAATTTTGGCCGTGACTAACCTGTTTTTTGCACTTCTCTATCCCTTTTGGAAGCCATTTTTGGCCATTTCTAACCCTCTTTAAGCCATTTTTAACCCACTTCAAGCCATCTTTGGTCATTTCTCAGCCAGTTTTGCACTTCTCTAACCATTTTAAGCTGGTTTTTTGTCTTTTCTTACCCATTTTTGCCGTATTTTACATGTTTTCAGCCGTTTTTGGCCATTTCTAACCCTCATTAAGCCATTTTTAACCCACTTCAAGCCATCTTTCGTCATTTCTCAGCCAGTTTTGCACTTCTCTAACCATTTTTAAACTTGGTTTTGTCCATTTCTGACCCATGTTTGCTCATCTCTAACCCTTTTAAGCCAACTTTAACGACTTCGAAACCATTTTTGCCCACTTGCAACCTGTTTGAAGCCATATTTTTCCTTTTCCAACCCAGGTTTGCACACCTCTGACACTTCTGGGGCCAATTTTGGCCGTAACTAACCTGTTTTTTTGCACTTCTCTATCCCTTTTGGAAGCCATTTTTGGCCATTTCTAACCCTCTTTAAGCCATTTTTAACCCACTTCAAGCCATCTTTGGTCATTTCTCAGCCAGTTTTGCACTTCTCTAACCATTTTTAAGCTGGTTTTGTCCATTTCTGACCCATGTTTGCTCATCTCTAACCCTTTTAAGCCAACTTTAACGACTTCGAAACCATTTTTGCCCACTTGCAACCTGTTTGAAGCCATATTTTTCCTTTCCAACCCGGTTTGCACACCTCTGACACTTCTGGGGCCAATTTTGGCCGTACTAACCTGTTTTTGTACTTCTCTATCCCTTTGGAAGCCATTTTTGGCCATTTCTAACCCTCTTTAAGCCATTTTTAACCCACTTCAAGCCATCTTTGGTCATTTCTCAGCCAGTTTTTGTCTTTTCTTACCCATTTTTTTACCGTATTTTACATGTTTTCAGCCATTTTTGGCCATTTCTAACCCTCATTAAGCCATTTTTAACCCACTTCAAGCCATCTTTCGTCATTTCTCAGCCAGTTTTGCACTTCTCTAACCATTTTTAAACTTGTTTTGTCCATTTCTGACCCATGCTTGCTCATCTCTAACCCTTTTAAGCCAACTTTAACGACTTCGAAACCATTTTTGCCCACTTGCAACCTGTTTGAAGCCATATTTTTCCTTTTCCAACCCAGGTTTGCACACCTCTGACACTTCTGGGGACAATTTTGGCCGTAACTAACCTGTTTTTGCACTTCTCTATCCCTTTTGGAAGCCATTTTTGGCCATTTCTAACCCTCTTTAAGCCATTTTTAACCCACTTCAAGCCATCTTTGGTCATTTCTCAGCCAGTTTTGCACTTCTCTAACCATTTTTAAGCTGGTTTTGTCCATTTCTGACCCATGTTTGCTCATCTCTAACCCTTTTAAGCCAACTTTAACGACTTCGAAACCATTTTTGCCCACTTGCAACCTGTTTGAAGCCATATTTTTCCTTTTCCAACCAGGTTTGCACACCTCTGACACTTCTGGGGCAATTTTGGCCGTAACTAACCCGTTTTTTGCACTTCTCTATCCCTTTTGGAAGCCATTTTTGGCCATTTCTAACCCTCTTTAAGCCATTTTTAACCCACTTCAAGCCATCTTTGGTCATTTCTCAGCCAGTTTTGCACTTCTCTAACCATTTTTAAGCTGTTTTTGTCTTTTCTTACCCATTTTTTTTACCGTATTTTACATGTTTTCAGCCGTTTTTGGCCATTTCTAACCCTCATTAAGCCATTTTTAACCCACTTCAAGCCATCTTTCGTCATTTCTCAGCCAGTTTTTGCACTTCTCTAACCATTTTTAAACTTGTTTTGTCCATTTCTGACCCATGTTTGCTCATCTCTAACCCTTTTAAGCCAACTTTAACGACTTCGAAACCATTTTTGCCCACTTGCAACCTGTTTGAAGCCATATTTTTCCTTTTCCAACCCAGGTTTGCACACCTCTGACACTTCTGGGGCCAATTTTGGCCGTAACTAACCTGTTTTTGCACTTCTCTATCCCTTTTGGAAGCCATTTTTGGCCATTTCTAACCCTCTTTAAGCCATTTTTAACCCACTTCAAGCCATCTTTGGTCATTTCTCAGCCAGTTTTGCACTTCTCTAACCATTTTTAAGCTGGTTTTGTCCATTTCTGACCCATGTTTGCTCATCTCTAACCCTTTTAAGCCAACTTTAACGACTTCGAAACCATTTTTGCCCACTTGCAACCTGTTTGAAGCCATATTTTTCCTTTTCCAACGGGTTTGCACACCTCTGACACTTCTGGGGCCAATTTTGGCCGTAACTAACCCGTTTTTGTACTTCTCTATCCCTTTTGGAAGCCATTTTTGGCCATTTCTAACCCTCTTTAAGCCATTTTTAACCCACTTCAAGCCATCTTTGGTCATTTCTCAGCCAGTTTTGCACTTCTCTAACCATTTTTAAGCTGGTTTTTGTCTTTTCTTACCCATTTTTTTACCGTATTTTACATGTTTTCAGCCGTTTTTGGCCATTTCTAACCCTCATTAAGCCATTTTTAACCCACTTCAAGCCATCTTTCGTCATTTCTCAGCCAGTTTTGCACTTCTCTAACCATTTTTAAACTTGTTTTGTCCATTTCTGACCCATGCTTGCTCATCTCTAACCCTTTTAAGCCAACTTTAACGACTTCGAAACCATTTTTGCCCACTTGCAACCTGTTTGAAGCCATATTTTTCCTTTTCCAACCCAGGTTTGCACACCTCTGACACTTCTGGGGACAATTTTGGCCGTAACTAACCTGTTTTTTGCACTTCTCTATCCCTTTTGGAAGCCATTTTTTGCCATTTCTAACCCTCTTTAAGCCATTTTTAACCCACTTCAAGCCATCTTTGGTCATTTCTCAGCCAGTTTTGCACTTCTCTAACCATTTTTAAGCTGGTTTTGTCCATTTCTACCCATGTTTGCTCATCTCTAACCCTTTTAAGCCAACTTTAACGACTTCGAAACCATTTTTGCCCACTTGCAACCTGTTTGAAGCCATATTTTTCCTTTTCCAACCCGGTTTGCACACCTCTGACACTTCTGGGGCCAATTTTGGCCGTGACTAACCCGTTTTTGTACTTCTCTATCCTTTTGGAAGCCATTTTTGGCCATTTCTAACCCTCTTTAAGCCATTTTTAACCCACTTCAAGCCATCTTTGGTCATTTCTCAGCCAGTTTTGCACTTCTCTAACCATTTTTAAGCTGGTTTTTGTCTTTTCTTACCCATTTTTTTACCGTATTTTACATGTTTTCAGCCGTTTTTGGCCATTTCTAACCCTCATTAAGCCATTTTTAACCCACTTCAAGCCATCTTTCGTCATTTCTCAGCCAGTTTTGCACTTCTCTAACCATTTTTAAACTTGTTTTGTCCATTTCTGACCCATGCTTTGCTCATCTCTAACCCTTTTAAGCCAACTTTAACGACTTCGAAACCATTTTTGCCCACTTGCAACCTGTTTGAAGCCATATTTTTCCTTTTCCAACCCAGGTTTGCACACCTCTGACACTTCTGGGGACAATTTTGGCCGTAACTAACCTGTTTTTGCACTTCTCTATCCCTTTTGGAAGCCATTTTTGGCCATTTCTAACCCTCTTTAAGCCATTTTTAACCCACTTCAAGCCATCTTTGGTCATTTCTCAGCCAGTTTTGCACTTCTCTAACCATTTTTAAGCTGGTTTTGTCCATTTCTACCCATGTTTGCTCATCTCTAACCCTTTTAAGCCAACTTTAACGACTTCGAAACCATTTTTGCCCACTTGCAACCTGTTTGAAGCCATATTTTTCCTTTTCCAACCCGGGTTTGCACACCTCTGACACTTCTGGGGCAATTTTGGCCGTGACTAACCTGTTTTTGCACTTCTCTATCCTTTTGGAAGCCATTTTTGGCCATTTCTAACCCTCTTTAAGCCATTTTTAACCCACTTCAAGCCATCTTTGGTCATTTCTCAGCCAGTTTTGCACTTCTCTAACCATTTTTAAGCTGGTTTTTGTCTTTTCTTACCCATTTTTTTACCGTATTTTACATTTTTTCAGCCGTTTTTGGCCATTTCTAACCCTCTTTAAGCCATTTTTAACCCACTTCAAGCCATCTTTCGTCATTTCTCAGCCAGTTTTGCACTTCTCTAACCATTTTTAAACTTGTTTTGTCCATTTCTGACCCATGTTTGCTCATCTCTAACCCTTTTAAGCCAACTTTAAACTTCGACTTCGAAACCATTTTTGCCCACTTGCAACCTGTTTGAAGCCATATTTTTCCTTTTCCAACCCAGGTTTGCACACCTCTGACACTTCTGGGGACAATTTTGGCCGTAACTAACCTGTTTTTGCACTTCTCTATCCCTTTTGGAAGCCATTTTTTGCCATTTCTTACCCTCTTTAAGCCATTTTTAACCCACTTCAAGCCATCTTTGGTCATTTCTCAGCCAGTTTTGCACTTCTCTAACCATTTTTAAGCTGGTTTTGTCCATTTCTGACCCATGTTTGCTCATCTCTAACCCTTTTAAGCCAACTTTAACGACTTCGAAACCATTTTTGCCCACTTGCAACCTGTTTGAAGCCATATTTTTCCTTTTCCAACCCAGGTTTGCACACCTCTGACACTTCTGGGGCCAATTTTGGCCGTGACTAACCTGTTTTTGCACTTCTCTATCCCTTTTGGAAGCCATTTTTGGCCATTTCTAACCCTCTTTAAGCCATTTTTAACCCACTTCAAGCCATCTTTGGTCATTTCTCAGCCAGTTTTGCACTTCTCTAACCATTTTTAAGCTGGTTTTTGTCTTTTCTTACCCATTTTTTTACCGTATTTTACATGTTTTCAGCCGTTTTTGGCCATTTCTAACCCTCATTAAGCCATTTTTAACCCACTTCAAGCCATCTTTCGTCATTTCTCAGCCAGTTTTGCACTTCTCTAACCATTTTTAAACTGTTTTGTCCATTTCTGACCCATGCTTGCTCATCTCTAACCCTTTTAAGCCAACTTTAACGACTTCGAAACCATTTTTGCCCACTTGCAACCTGTTTGAAGCCATATTTTTCCTTTTCCAACCCAGGTTTGCACACCTCTGACACTTCTGGGGACAATTTTGGCCGTAACTAACCTGTTTTTTGCACTTCTCTATCCCTTTTGGAAGCCATTTTTTGCCATTTCTACCCTCTTTAAGCCATTTTTAACCCACTTCAAGCCATCTTTGGTCATTTCTCAGCCAGTTTTGCACTTCTCTAACCATTTTTAAGCTGGTTTTGTCCATTTCTGACCCATGTTTGCTCATCTCTAACCCTTTTAAGCCAACTTTAACGACTTCGAAACCATTTTTGCCCACTTGCAACCTGTTTGAAGCCATATTTTTCCTTTTCCAACCCGGTTTGCACACCTCTGACACTTCTGGGGCCAATTTTGGCCGTGACTAACCGTTTTTTTGTACTTCTCTATCCCTTTGGAAGCCATTTTTGGCCATTTCTAACCCTCTTTAAGCCATTTTTAACCCACTTCAAGCCATCTTTGGTCATTTCTCAGCCAGTTTTGCACTTCTCTAACCATTTTTAAGCTGGTTTTTGTCCTTTTCTTACCCATTTTTGCCGTATTTTACATGTTTTCAGCCGTTTTGGCCATTTCTAACCCTCTTTAGCCATTTTTAACCCACTTCAAGCCATCTTTGGTCATTTCTCAGCCAGTTTTGCACTTCTCTAACCATTTTTAACTTGTTTTGTCCATTTCTGACCCATGCTTGCTCATCTCTAACCCTTTTAAGCCAACTTTAACGACTTCGAAACCATTTTTGCCCACTTGCAACCTGTTTGAAGCCATATTTTTCCTTTTCCAACCAGGTTTGCACACCTCTGACACTTCTGGGACAATTTTGGCCGTAACTAACCTGTTTTTTTGCACTTCTCTATCCCTTTGGAAGCCATTTTTGGCCATTTCTAACCCTCTTTAAGCCATTTTTAACCCACTTCAAGCCATCTTTGGTCATTTCTCAGCCAGTTTTGCACTTCTCTAACCATTTTTAAGCTGGTTTTGTCCATTTCTAACCCATGTTTGCTCATCTCTAACCCTTTTAAGCCAACTTTAACGACTTCGAAACCATTTTTGCCCACTTGCAACCTGTTTGAAGCCATATTTTTCCTTTTCCAACCCGGGTTTGCACACCTCTGACACTTCTGGGGCCAATTTTGGCCGTGACTAACCCGTTTTTGTACTTCTCTATCCCTTTGGAAGCCATTTTTGGCCATTTCTAACCCTCTTTAAGCCATTTTTAACCCACTTCAAGCCATCTTTGGTCATTTCTCAGCCAGTTTTGCACTTCTCTAACCATTTTTAAGCTGGTTTTGTCCATTTCTGACCCATGTTTGCTCATCTCTAACCCTTTTAAGCCAACTTTGACGACTTCGAAACCATTTTTGCCCACTTGCAACCCGTTTGAAGCCATATTTTTCCTTTTCCAACCAGGTTTGCACACCTCTGACACTTCTGGGGCCAATTTTGGCCGTAACTAACCTGTTTTTGCACTTCTCTATCCCTTTTGGAAGCCATTTTTGGCCATTTCTAACCCTCTTTAAGCCATTTTTAACCCACTTCAAGCCATCTTTGGTCATTTCTCAGCCAGTTTTGCACTTCTCTAACCATTTTTAAGCTGGTTTTTGTCTTTTCTTACCCATTTTTTTACCGTATTTTACATGTTTTCAGCCGTT
Source organism: Melopsittacus undulatus (assembly GCF_012275295.1). Classification (NCBI taxonomy): domain Eukaryota; kingdom Metazoa; phylum Chordata; class Aves; order Psittaciformes; family Psittaculidae; genus Melopsittacus; species Melopsittacus undulatus. The sequence continues at coordinate 58,282 of NW_022994110.1, read as the reverse complement.
TTTGGCCATTTCTAACCCTCATTAAGCCATTTTTAACCCACTTCAAGCCATCTTTCGTCATTTCTCAGCCAGTTTTGCACTTCTCTAACCATTTTTAAACTTGTTTTGTCCATTTCTGACCCATGCTTGCTCATCTCTAACCCTTTTAAGCCAACTTTAACGACTTCGAAACCATTTTTGCCCACTTGCAACCTGTTTGAAGCCATATTTTTCCTTTTCCAACCCAGGTTTGCACACCTCTGACACTTCTGGGGACAATTTTGGCCGTAACTAACCTGTTTTTGCACTTCTCTATCCCTTTTGGAAGCCATTTTTTGCCATTTCTTACCCTCTTTAAGCCATTTTTAACCCACTTCAAGCCATCTTTGGTCATTTCTCAGCCAGTTTTGCACTTCTCTAACCATTTTTAAGCTGGTTTTGTCCATTTCTAACCCATGTTTGCTCATCTCTAACCCTTTTAAGCCAACTTTAACGACTTCGAAACCATTTTTGCCCACTTGCAACCTGTTTGAAGCCATATTTTTCCTTTTCCAACCCGGGTTTGCACACCTCTGACACTTCTGGGGCCAATTTTGGCCGTGACTAACCCGTTTTTGTACTTCTGTATCCCTTTGGAAGCCATTTTTGGCCATTTCTAACCCTCTTTAAGCCATTTTTAACCCACTTCAAGCCATCTTTGGTCATTTCTCAGCCAGTTTTGCACTTCTCTAACCATTTTTAAGCTGCTTTTTGTCTTTTCTTACCCATTTTTTTACCGTATTTTACATGTTTTCAGCCGTTTTTGGCCATTTCTAACCCTCATTAAGCCATTTTTAACCCACTTCAAGCCATCTTTCGTCATTTCTCAGCCAGTTTTGCACTTCTCTAACCATTTTTAAACTTGTTTTGTCCATTTCTGACCCATGCTTGCTCATCTCTAACCCTTTTAAGCCAACTTTAACGACTTCGAAACCATTTTTGCCCACTTGCAACCTGTTTGAAGCCATATTTTTCCTTTTCCAACCCAGGTTTGCACACCTCTGACACTTCTGGGGACAATTTTGGCCGTAACTAACCTGTTTTTGCACTTCTCTATCCCTTTTGGAAGCCATTTTTTGCCATTTCTACCCTCTTTAAGCCATTTTTAACCCACTTCAAGCCATCTTTGGTCATTTCTCAGCCAGTTTTGCACTTCTCTAACCATTTTTAAGCTGGTTTTGTCCATTTCTAACCCATGTTTGCTCATCTCTAACCCTTTTAAGCCAACTTTAACGACTTCGAAACCATTTTTGCCCACTTGCAACCTGTTTGAAGCCATATTTTTCCTTTTCCAACCGGGTTTGCACACCTCTGACACTTCTGGGGCCAATTTTGGCCGTGACTAACCCGTTTTTGTACTTCTCTATCCCTTTGGAAGCCATTTTTGGCCATTTCTAACCCTCTTTAAGCCATTTTTAACCCACTTCAAGCCATCTTTGGTCATTTCTCAGCCAGTTTTGCACTTCTCTAACCATTTTTAAGCTGGTTTTGTCCATTTCTGACCCATGTTTGCTCATCTCTAACCTTTTAAGCCAACTTTGACGACTTCGAAACCATTTTTGCCCACTTGCAACCCGTTTGAAGCCATATTTTTCCTTTTCCAATTCAGGTTTGCACACCTCTGACACTTCTGGGGCCAATTTTGGCCGTAACTAACCTGTTTTTTGCACTTCTCTATCCCTTTTGGAAGCCATTTTTGGCCATTTCTAACCCTCTTTAAGCCATTTTTAACCCACTTCAAGCCATCTTTGGTCATTTCTCAGCCAGTTTTGCACTTCTCTAACCATTTTTAAGCTGGTTTTTGTCTTTTCTTACCCATTTTTTTACCGTATTTTACATGTTTTCAGCCGTTTTTGGCCATTTCTAACCCTCATTAAGCCATTTTTAACCCACTTCAAGCCATCTTTCGTCATTTCTCAGCCAGTTTTGCACTTCTCTAACCATTTTTAAACTTGTTTTGTCCATTTCTGACCCATGCTTGCTCATCTCTAACCCTTTTAAGCCAACTTTAACGACTTCGAAACCATTTTTGCCCACTTGCAACCTGTTTGAAGCCATATTTTTCCTTTTCCAACCCAGGTTTGCACACCTCTGACACTTCTGGGGCCAATTTTGGCCGTAACTAACCTGTTTTTGCACTTCTCTATCCCTTTGGAAGCCATTTTTTGCCATTTCTAACCCTCATTAAGCCATTTTTAACCCACTTCAAGCCATCTTTGGTCATTTCTCAGCCAGTTTTGCACTTCTCTAACCATTTTTAAGCTGGTTTTGTCTTTTTCTTACCCACTTTTTTACCGTTATTTTACATGTTTCAGCCCGTTTTTGTTTTTTTGGCATTTCTAACCCTCATTAAGCCATTTTTAACCCACTTCAAGCCATCTTTCGTCATTTCTCAGCCAGTTTTGCACTTCTCTAACATTTTTAAACTGTTTTGTCCATTTCTGACCCATGCTTGCTCATCTCTAACCCTTTTAAGCCAACTTTAACGACTTCGAAACCATTTTTGCCCACTTGCAACCTGTTTGAAGCCATATTTTTCCTTTTCCAACCCAGGTTTGCACACCTCTGACACTTCTGGGGACAATTTTGGCCGTAACTAACCTGTTTTTGCACTTCTCTATCCCTTTTGGAAGCCATTTTTTGGCCATTTCTTACCCTCTTTAAGCCATTTTTAACCCACTTCAAGCCATCTTTGGTCATTTCTCAGCCAGTTTTGCACTTCTCTAACCATTTTTAAGCTGGTTTTGTCCATTTCTAACCCATGTTTGCTCATCTCTAACCCTTTTAAGCCAACTTTAACGACTTCGAAACCATTTTTGCCCACTTGCAACCTGTTTGAAGCCATATTTTCCTTTTCCAACCCGGGTTTGCACACCTCTGACACTTCTGGGGCCAATTTTGGCCGTAACTAACCTGTTTTTGTACTTCTCTATCCCTTTGGAAGCCATTTTTGGCCATTTCTAACCCTCTTTAAGCCATTTTTAACCCACTTCAAGCCATCTTTGGTCATTTCTCAGCCAGTTTTGCACTTCTCTAACCATTTTTAAGCTGGTTTTGTCCATTTCTGACCCATGTTTGCTCATCTCTAACCCTTTTAAGCCAACTTTGACGACTTCGAAACCATTTTTGCCCACTTGCAACCTGTTTGAAGCCATATTTTTCCTTTTCCAACCCAGGTTTGCACACCTCTGACACTTCTGGGCCAATTTTGGCCGTGACTAACCGTTTTTTGTACTTCTCTATCCCTTTGGAAGCCATTTTTGGCCATTTCTAACCCTCTTTAAGCCATTTTTAACCCACTTCAAGCCATCTTTGGTCATTTCTCAGCCAGTTTTGCACTTCTCTAACCATTTTTAAGCTGTTTTTGTCTTTTCTTACCCATTTTTTTACCGTATTTTACATGTTTTCAGCGTTTTTGGCCATTTCTAACCCTCATTAAGCCATTTTTAACCCACTTCAAGCCATTTCTTTCGTCATTTCTCAGCCAGTTTGCACTTCTCTAACCATTTTTAAACTTGTTTTGTCCATTTCTGACCCATGTTTGCTCATCTCTAACCCTTTTAAGCCAACTTTAACGACTTCGAAACCATTTTGCCCACTTGCAACCTGTTTGAAGCCATATTTTTCCTTTTCCAACCCAGGTTTGCACACCTCTGACACTTCTGGGGCAATTTTGGCCGTAACTAACCTGTTTTTGCACTTCTCTATCCCTTTTGGAAGCCATTTTTGGCCATTTCTAACCCTCTTTAAGCCATTTTTAACCCACTTCAAGCCATCTTTGGTCATTTCTCAGCCAGTTTTGCACTTCTCTAACCATTTTTAAGCTGGTTTTGTCCATTTCTAACCCATGTTTGCTCATCTCTAACCCTTTTAAGCCAACTTTAACGACTTCGAAACCATTTTTGCCCACTTGCAACCTGTTTGAAGCCATATTTTTCCTTTTCCAACCCGGTTTGCACACCTCTGACACTTCTGGGGACAATTTTGGCCGTAACTAACCGTTTTTGTACTTCTCTATCCCTTTGGAAGCCATTTTTGGCCATTTCTAACCCTCTTTAAGCCATTTTTAACCCACTTCAAGCCATCTTTGGTCATTTCTCAGCCAGTTTTGCACTTCTCTAACCATTTTTAAGCTGGTTTTGTCCATTTCTGACCCATGTTTGCTCATCTCTAACCCTTTTAAGCCAACTTTAACGACTTCGAAACCATTTTTGCCCACTTGCAACCTGTTTGAAGCCATATTTTTCCTTTTCCAACCAGGTTTGCACACCTCTGACACTTCTGGGGCCAATTTTGGCCGTAACTAACCTGTTTTTGCACTTCTCTATCCCTTTGGAAGCCATTTTTGGCCATTTCTAACCTCTTTAAGCCATTTTTAACCCACTTCAAGCCATCTTTGGTCATTTCTCAGCCAGTTTTGCACTTCTCTAACCATTTTTAAGCTGGTTTTTGTCTTTTCTTACCCATTTTTTTACCGTATTTTACATGTTTTCAGCCGTTTTTGGCCATTTCTAACCCTCATTAAGCCATTTTTAACCCACTTCAAGCCATCTTTCGTCATTTCTCAGCCAGTTTTGCACTTCTCTAACCATTTTTAAACTTGTTTTGTCCATTTCTGACCCATGCTTGCTCATCTCTAACCCTTTTAAGCCAACTTTAACGACTTCGAAACCATTTTTGCCCACTTGCAACCTGTTTGAAGCCATATTTTTCCTTTTCCAACCAGGTTTGCACACCTCTGACACTTCTGGGGACAATTTTGGCCGTAACTAACCTGTTTTTGCACTTCTCTATCCCTTTTGGAAGCCATTTTTGGCCATTTCTAACCTCTTTAAGCCATTTTTAACCCACTTCAAGCCATCTTTGGTCATTTCTCAGCCAGTTTTGCACTTCTCTAACCATTTTTAAGCTGGTTTTGTCCATTTCTAACCCATGTTTGCTCATCTCTAACCCTTTTAAGCCAACTTTAACGACTTCGAAACCATTTTTGCCCACTTGCAACCTGTTTGAAGCCATATTTTTCCTTTTCCAACCCGGGTTTGCACACCTCTGACACTTCTGGGGCCAATTTTGGCCGTGACTAACCCGTTTTTGTACTTCTCTATCCCTTTGGAAGCCATTTTTGGCCATTTCTAACCCTCTTTAAGCCATTTTTAACCCACTTCAAGCCATCTTTGGTCATTTCTCAGCCAGTTTTGCACTTCTCTAACCATTTTTAAGCTGGTTTTGTCCATTTCTGACCCATGTTTGCTCATCTCTAACCCTTTTAAGCCAACTTTGACGACTTCGAAACCATTTTTGCCCACTTGCAACCGTTTGAAGCCATATTTTTCCTTTTCCAACCAGGTTTGCACACCTCTGACACTTCTGGGGCCAATTTTGGCCGTAACTAACCTGTTTTTTGCACTTCTCTATCCCTTTTGGAAGCCATTTTTGGCCATTTCTAACCCTCTTTAAGCCATTTTTAACCCACTTCAAGCCATCTTTGGTCATTTCTCAGCCAGTTTTGCACTTCTCTAACCATTTTTAAGCTGGTTTTTGTCTTTTCTTACCCATTTTTTTACCGTATTTTACATGTTTTCAGCCGTTTTTGGCCATTTCTAACCCTCATTAAGCCATTTTTAACCCACTTCAAGCCATCTTTCGTCATTTCTCAGCCAGTTTTGCACTTCTCTAACCATTTTTAAACTTGTTTTGTCCATTTCTGACCCATGCTTGCTCATCTCTAACCCTTTTAAGCCAACTTTAACAACTTCGAAACCATTTTTGCCCACTTGCAACCTGTTTGAAGCCATATTTTTCCTTTTCCAACCCAGGTTTGCACACCTCTGACACTTCTGGGGACAATTTTGGCCGTAACTAACCTGTTTTTGCACTTCTCTATCCCTTTTGGAAGCCATTTTTGGCCATTTCTTACCCTCTTTAAGCCATTTTTAACCCACTTCAAGCCATCTTTGGTCATTTCTCAGCCAGTTTTGCACTTCTCTAACCATTTTTAAGCTGGTTTTGTCCATTTCTAACCCATGTTTGCTCATCTCTAACCCTTTTAAGCCAACTGTAACGACTTCAAAACCATTTTTGCCCACTTGCAACCTGTTTGAAGCCATATTTTTCCTTTTCCAACCCGGGTTTGCACACCTCTGACACTTCTGGGCCAATTTTGGCCGTGACTAACCCGTTTTTGTACTTCTCTATCCCTTTGGAAGCCATTTTTGGCCATTTCTAACCCTCTTTAAGCCATTTTTAACCCACTTCAAGCCATCTTTGGTCATTTCTCAGCCAGTTTTGCACTTCTCTAACCATTTTTAAGCTGGTTTTGTCCATTTCTGACCCATGTTTGCTCATCTCTAACCCTTTTAAGCCAACTTTGACGACTTCGAAACCATTTTTGCCCACTTGCAACCCGTTTGAAGCCATATTTTTCCTTTTCCAATTCAGGATTGCACACCTCTGACACTTCTGGGGCCAATTTTGGCCGTAACTAACCTGTTTTTGCACTTCTCTATCCTTTTGGAAGCCATTTTTGGCCATTTCTAACCCTCTTTAAGCCATTTTTAACCCACTTCAAGCCATCTTTGGTCATTTCTCAGCCAGTTTTGCACTTCTCTAACCATTTTTAAGCTGGTTTTTGTCTTTTCTTACCCATTTTTTTACCGTATTTTACATGTTTTCAGCCGTTTTTGGCCATTTCTAACCCTCATTAAGCCATTTTTAACCCACTTCAAGCCATCTTTCGTCATTTCTCAGCCAGTTTTGCACTTCTCTAACCATTTTTAAACTTGTTTTGTCCATTTCTGACCCATGCTTGCTCATCTCTAACCCTTTTAAGCCAACTTTAACGACTTCGAAACCATTTTTGCCCACTTGCAACCTGTTTGAAGCCATATTTTTCCTTTTCCAACCCAGGTTTGCACACCTCTGACACTTCTGGGGACAATTTTGGCCGTAACTAACCTGTTTTTGCACTTCTCTATCCCTTTTGGAAGCCATTTTTGGCCATTTCTACCCTCTTTAAGCCATTTTTAACCCACTTCAAGCCATCTTTGGTCATTTCTCAGCCAGTTTTGCACTTCTCTAACCATTTTTAAGCTGGTTTTGTCCATTTCTAACCCATGTTTGCTCATCTCTAACCCTTTTAAGCCAACTTTAACGACTTCGAAACCATTTTTGCCCACTTGCAACCTGTTTGAAGCCATATTTTTCCTTTTCCAACCCGGGTTTGCACACCTCTGACACTTCTGGGGCCAATTTTGGCCGTGACTAACCCGTTTTTGTACTTCTGTATCCCTTTGGAAGCCATTTTTGGCCATTTCTAACCCTCTTTAAGCCATTTTTAACCCACTTCAAGCCATCTTTGGTCATTTCTCAGCCAGTTTTGCACTTCTCTAACCATTTTTAAGCTGGTTTTGTCCATTTCTGACCCATGTTTGCTCATCTCTAACCCTTTTAAGCCAACTTTGACGACTTCGAAACCATTTTTGCCCACTTGCAACCGTTTGAAGCCATATTTTTCCTTTTCCAACCAGGTTTGCACACCTCTGACACTTCTGGGGCCAATTTTGGCCGTAACTAACCTGTTTTTGCACTTCTCTATCCTTTTGGAAGCCATTTTTGGCCATTTCTAACCCTCATTAAGCCATTTTTAACCCACTTCAAGCCATCTTTGGTCATTTCTCAGCCAGTTTTGCACTTCTCTAACCATTTTTAAACTTGTTTTGTCCATTTCTGACCCATGTTTGCTCATCTCTAACCCTTTTAAGCCAACTTTAACGACTTCGAAACCATTTTTGCCCACTTGCAACCTGTTTGAAGCCATATTTTTCCTTTTCCAACCCAGGTTTGCACACCTCTGACACTTCTGGGACAATTTTGGCCGTAACTAACCTGTTTTTGCACTTCTCTATCCCTTTTGGAAGCCATTTTTGGCCATTTCTAACTTTCTTTAAGCCATTTTTAACCCACTTCAAGCCATCTTTGGTCATTTCTCAGCCAGTTTTGCACTTCTCTAACCATTTTTAAGCTGGTTTTGTCCATTTCTAACCCATGTTTGCTCATCTCTAACCCTTTTAAGCCAACTTTAACGACTTCGAAACCATTTTTGCCCACTTGCAACCTGTTTGAAGCCATATTTTTCCTTTTCCAACCCGGGTTTGCACACCTCTGACACTTCTGGGGCCAATTTTGGCCGTGACTAACCCGTTTTTGTACTTCTCTATCCCTTTGGAAGCCATTTTTGGCCATTTCTAACCCTCTTTAAGCCATTTTTAACCCACTTCAAGCCATCTTTGGTCATTTCTCAGCCAGTTTTGCACTTCTCTAACCATTTTTAAGCTGGTTTTGTCCATTTCTGACCCATGTTTGCTCATCTCTAACCCTTTTAAGCCAACTTTGACGACTTCGAAACCATTTTTGCCCACTTGCAACCCGTTTGAAGCCATATTTTTCCTTTTCCAACCCAGGTTTGCACACCTCTGACACTTCTGGGGACAATTTTGGCCGTAACTAACCTGTTTTTGCACTTCTCTATCCCTTTTGGAAGCCATTTTTGGCCATTTCTAACCCTCTTTAAGCCATTTTTAACCCACTTCAAGCCATCTTTGGTCATTTCTCAGCCAGTTTTGCACTTCTCTAACCATTTTTAAGCTGGTTTTTGTCTTTTCTTACCCATTTTTTTACCGTATTTTACATGTTTTCAGCCGTTTTTGGCCATTTCTAACCCTCATTAAGCCATTTTTAACCCACTTCAAGCCATCTTTCGTCATTTCTCAGCCAGTTTTGCACTTCTCTAACCATTTTTAAACTTGTTTTGTCCATTTCTGACCCATGCTTGCTCATCTCTAACCCTTTTAAGCCAACTTTAACGACTTCGAAACCATTTTTGCCCACTTGCAACCTGTTTGAAGCCATATTTTTCCTTTTCCAACCCAGGTTTGCACACCTCTGACACTTCTGGGGACAATTTTGGCCGTAACTAACCTGTTTTTGCACTTCTCTATCCTTTTGGAAGCCATTTTTGGCCATTTCTACCCTCTTTAAGCCATTTTTAACCCACTTCAAGCCATCTTTGGTCATTTCTCAGCCAGTTTTGCACTTCTCTAACCATTTTTAAGCTGGTTTTGTCCATTTCTAACCCATGTTTGCTCATCTCTAACCCTTTTAAGCCAACTTTAACGACTTCGAAACCATTTTTGCCCACTTGCAACCTGTTTGAAGCCATATTTTTCCTTTTCCAACCCGGGTTTGCACACCTCTGACACTTCTGGGGCCAATTTTGGCCGTGACTAACCCGTTTTTGTACTTCTCTATCCCTTTGGAAGCCATTTTTGGCCATTTCTAACCCTCTTTAAGCCATTTTTAACCCACTTCAAGCCATCTTTGGTCATTTCTCAGCCAGTTTTGCACTTCTCTAACCATTTTTAAGCTGGTTTTGTCCATTTCTGACCCATGTTTGCTCATCTCTAACCCTTTTAAGCCAACTTTGACGACTTCGAAACCATTTTTGCCCACTTGCAACCTGTTTGAAGCCATATTTTTCCTTTTCCAACCCAGGTTTGCACACCTCTGACACTTCTGGGGCCAATTTTGGCCGTAACTAACCTGTTTTTGCACTTCTCTATCCCTTTTGGAAGCCATTTTTGGCCATTTCTAACCCTCTTTAAGCCATTTTTAACCCACTTCAAGCCATCTTTGGTCATTTCTCAGCCAGTTTTGCACTTCTCTAACCATTTTTAAGCTGGTTTTTGTCTTTTCTTACCCATTTTTTTACCGTATTTTACATGTTTTCAGCCGTTTTTGGCCATTTCTAACCCTCATTAAGCCATTTTTAACCCACTTCAAGCCATCTTTCGTCATTTCTCAGCCAGTTTTGCACTTCTCTAACCATTTTTAAACTTGTTTTGTCCATTTCTGACCCATGCTTGCTCATCTCTAACCCTTTTAAGCCAACTTTAACGACTTCGAAACCATTTTTGCCCACTTGCAACCTGTTTGAAGCCATATTTTTCCTTTTCCAACCCAGGTTTGCACACCTCTGACACTTCTGGGGACAATTTTGGCCGTAACTAACCTGTTTTTTGCACTTCTCTATCCCTTTTGGAAGCCATTTTTGGCCATTTCTAACCCTCTTTAAGCCATTTTTAACCCACTTCAAGCCATCTTTGGTCATTTCTCAGCCAGTTTTGCACTTCTCTAACCATTTTTAAGCTGGTTTTGTCCATTTCTGACCCATGTTTGCTCATCTCTAACCCTTTTAAGCCAACTTTAACGACTTCGAAACCATTTTTGCCCACTTGCAACCTGTTTGAAGCCATATTTTTCCTTTTCCAACCCGGTTTGCACACCTCTGACACTTCTGGGGCCAATTTTGGCCGTGACTAACCGTTTTTGTACTTCTCTATCCCTTTGGAAGCCATTTTTGGCCATTTCTAACCCTCTTTAAGCCATTTTTAACCCACTTCAAGCCATCTTTGGTCATTTCTCAGCCAGTTTTGCACTTCTCTAACCATTTTTAAGCTGGTTTTGTCCATTTCTGACCCATGTTTGCTCATCTCTAACCCTTTTAAGCCAACTTTGACGACTTCGAAACCATTTTTGCCCACTTGCAACCTGTTTGAAGCCATATTTTTCCTTTTCCAACCAGGTTTGCACACCTCTGACACTTCTGGGGCCAATTTTGGCCGTAACTAACCTGTTTTTGCACTTCTCTATCCCTTTTGGAAGCCATTTTTGGCCATTTCTAACCCTCTTTAAGCCATTTTTAACCCACTTCAAGCCATCTTTGGTCATTTCTCAGCCAGTTTTGCACTTCTCTAACCATTTTTAAGCTGGTTTTTGTCTTTTCTTACCCATTTTTTTACCGTATTTTACATGTTTTCAGCCGTTTTTGGCCATTTCTAACCCTCATTAAGCCATTTTTAACCCACTTCAAGCCATCTTTCGTCATTTCTCAGCCAGTTTTGCACTTCTCTAACCATTTTTAAACTTGTTTTGTCCATTTCTGACCCATGCTTGCTCATCTCTAACCCTTTTAAGCCAACTTTAACGACTTCGAAACCATTTTTGCCCACTTGCAACCTGTTTGAAGCCATATTTTTCCTTTTCCAACCCAGGTTTGCACACCTCTGACACTTCTGGGGACAATTTTGGCCGTAACTAACCTGTTTTTGCACTTCTCTATCCCTTTTGGAAGCCATTTTTGGCCATTTCTAACCCTCTTTAAGCCATTTTTAACCCACTTCAAGCCATCTTTGGTCATTTCTCAGCCAGTTTTGCACTTCTCTAACCATTTTTAAGCTGGTTTTGTCCATTTCTGACCCATGTTTGCTCATCTCTAACCCTTTTAAGCCAACTTTAACGACTTCGAAACCATTTTTGCCCACTTGCAACCTGTTTGAAGCCATATTTTTCCTTTTCCAACCCGGTTTGCACACCTCTGACACTTCTGGGGCCAATTTTGGCCGTGACTAACCCGTTTTTGTACTTCTCTATCCCTTTGGAAGCCATTTTTGGCCATTTCTAACCCTCTTTAAGCCATTTTTAACCCACTTCAAGCCATCTTTGGTCATTTCTCAGCCAGTTTTGCACTTCTCTAACCATTTTTAAGCTGGTTTTGTCCATTTCTGACCCATGTTTGCTCATCTCTAACCCTTTTAAGCCAACTTTGACGACTTCGAAACCATTTTTGCCCACTTGCAACCTGTTTGAAGCCATATTTTTCCTTTTCCAACCCAGGTTTGCACACCTCTGACACTTCTGGGGCCAATTTTGGCCGTAACTAACCTGTTTTTGCACTTCTCTATCCCTTTGGAAGCCATTTTTGGCCATTTCTAACCCTCTTTAAGCCATTTTTAACCCACTTCAAGCCATCTTTGGTCATTTCTCAGCCAGTTTTGCACTTCTCTAACCATTTTTAAGCTGGTTTTTGTCTTTTCTTACCCATTTTTTTACCGTATTTTACATGTTTTCAGCCGTTTTTGGCCATTTCTAACCCTCATTAAGCCATTTTTAACCCACTTCAAGCCATCTTTCGTCATTTCTCAGCCAGTTTTGCACTTCTCTAACCATTTTTAAACTTGTTTTGTCCATTTCTGACCCATGCTTGCTCATCTCTAACCCTTTTAAGCCAACTTTAACGACTTCGAAACCATTTTTGCCCACTTGCAACCTGTTTGAAGCCATATTTTTCCTTTTCCAACCCAGGTTTGCACACCTCTGACACTTCTGGGGACAATTTTGGCCGTAACTAACCTGTTTTTGCACTTCTCTATCCCTTTTGGAAGCCATTTTTGGCCATTTCTAACCCTCTTTAAGCCATTTTTAACCCACTTCAAGCCATCTTTGGTCATTTCTCAGCCAGTTTTGCACTTCTCTAACCATTTTTAAGCTGGTTTTGTCCATTTCTAACCCATGTTTGCTCATCTCTAACCCTTTTAAGCCAACTTTAACGACTTCGAAACCATTTTTGCCCACTTGCAACCTGTTTGAAGCCATATTTTTCCTTTTCCAACCCGGGTTTGCACACCTCTGACACTTCTGGGGCCAATTTTGGCCGTGACTAACCCGTTTTTGTACTTCTCTATCCCTTTGGAAGCCATTTTTGGCCATTTCTAACCCTCTTTAAGCCATTTTTAACCCACTTCAAGCCATCTTTGGTCATTTCTCAGCCAGTTTTGCACTTCTCTAACCATTTTTAAGCTGGTTTTGTCCATTTCTGACCCATGTTTGCTCATCTCTAACCCTTTTAAGCCAACTTTGACGACTTCGAAACCATTTTTGCCCACTTGCAACCTGTTTGAAGCCATATTTTTCCTTTTCCAACCCAGGTTTGCACACCTCTGACACTTCTGGGGCCAATTTTGGCCGTAACTAACCTGTTTTTTGCACTTCTCTATCCCTTTTGGAAGCCATTTTTGGCCATTTCTAACCCTCTTTAAGCCATTTTTAACCCACTTCAAGCCATCTTTGGTCATTTCTCAGCCAGTTTTGCACTTCTCTAACCATTTTTAAGCTGGTTTTTGTCTTTTCTTACCCATTTTTTTACCGTATTTTACATGTTTTCAGCCGTTTTTGGCCATTTCTAACCCTCATTAAGCCATTTTTAACCCACTTCAAGCCATCTTTCGTCATTTCTCAGCCAGTTTTGCACTTCTCTAACCATTTTTAAACTTGTTTTGTCCATTTCTGACCCATGCTTGCTCATCTCTAACCCTTTTAAGCCAACTTTAACGACTTCGAAACCATTTTTGCCCACTTGCAACCTGTTTGAAGCCATATTTTTCCTTTTCCAACCCAGGTTTGCACACCTCTGACACTTCTGGGGACAATTTTGGCCGTAACTAACCTGTTTTTGCACTTCTCTATCCCTTTTGGAAGCCATTTTTGGCCATTTCTTACCCTCTTTAAGCCATTTTTAACCCACTTCAAGCCATCTTTGGTCATTTCTCAGCCAGTTTTGCACTTCTCTAACCATTTTTAAGCTGGTTTTGTCCATTTCTAACCCATGTTTGCTCATCTCTAACCCTTTTAAGCCAACTTTAACGACTTCGAAACCATTTTTGCCCACTTGCAACCTGTTTGAAGCCATATTTTTCCTTTTCCAACCCGGGTTTGCACACCTCTGACACTTCTGGGGCCAATTTTGGCCGTGACTAACCCGTTTTTGTACTTCTCTATCCCTTTGGAAGCCATTTTTGGCCATTTCTAACCCTCTTTAAGCCATTTTTAACCCACTTCAAGCCATCTTTGGTCATTTCTCAGCCAGTTTTGCACTTCTCTAACCATTTTTAAGCTGGTTTTGTCCATTTCTGACCCATGTTTGCTCATCTCTAACCCTTTTAAGCCAACTTTGATGACTTCGAAACCATTTTTGCCCACTTGCAACCCGTTTGAAGCCATATTTTTCCTTTTCCAATTCAGGTTTGCACACCTCTGACACTTCTGGGGCCAATTTTGGCCGTAACTAACCTGTTTTTGCACTTCTCTATCCCTTTGGAAGCCATTTTTGGCCATTTCTAACCCTCTTTAAGCCATTTTTAACCCACTTCAAGCCATCTTTGGTCATTTCTCAGCCAGTTTTGCACTTCTCTAACCATTTTTAAGCTGGTTTTTGTCTTTTCTTACCCATTTTTTTACCGTATTTACATGTTTTCAGCCGTTTTTGGCCATTTCTAACCCTCATTAAGCCATTTTTAACCCACTTCAAGCCATCTTTCGTCATTTCTCAGCCAGTTTTGCACTTCTCTAACCATTTTTAAACTTGTTTTGTCCATTTCTGACCCATGCTTGCTCATCTCTAACCCTTTTAAGCCAACTTTAACGACTTCGAAACCATTTTTGCCCACTTGCAACCTGTTTGAAGCCATATTTTTCCTTTTCCAACCCAGGTTTGCACACCTCTGACACTTCTGGGGACAATTTTGGCCGTAACTAACCTGTTTTTTGCACTTCTCTATCCCTTTTGGAAGCCATTTTTGGCCATTTCTAACCCTCTTTAAGCCATTTTTAACCCACTTCAAGCCATCTTTGGTCATTTCTCAGCCAGTTTTGCACTTCTCTAACCATTTTTAAGCTGGTTTTGTCCATTTCTGACCCATGTTTGCTCATCTCTAACCCTTTTAAGCCAACTTTAACGACTTCGAAACCATTTTTGCCCACTTGCAACCTGTTTGAAGCCATATTTTTCCTTTTCCAACCCAGGTTTGCACACCTCTGACACTTCTGGGGACAATTTTGGCCGTGACTAACCCGTTTTTGTACTTCTCTATCCCTTTGGAAGCCATTTTTGGCCATTTCTAACCCTCTTTAAGCCATTTTTAACCCACTTCAAGCCATCTTTGGTCATTTCTCAGCCAGTTTTGCACTTCTCTAACCATTTTTAAGCTGGTTTTGTCCATTTCTGACCCATGTTTGCTCATCTCTAACCCTTTTAAGCCAACTTTGACGACTTCGAAACCATTTTTGCCCACTTGCAACCTGTTTGAAGCCATATTTTTCCTTTTCCAACCCAGGTTTGCACACCTCTGACACTTCTGGGGCCAATTTTGGCCGTAACTAACCTGTTTTTGCACTTCTCTATCCTTTTGGAAGCCATTTTTGGCCATTTCTAACCCTCTTTAAGCCATTTTTAACCCACTTCAAGCCATCTTTGGTCATTTCTCAGCCAGTTTTGCACTTCTCTAACCATTTTTAAGCTGGTTTTTGTCTTTTCTTACCCATTTTTTTACCGTATTTTACATGTTTTCAGCCGTTTTTGGCCATTTCTAACCCTCATTAAGCCATTTTTAACCCACTTCAAGCCATCTTTCGTCATTTCTCAGCCAGTTTTGCACTTCTCTAACCATTTTTAAACTTGTTTTGTCCATTTCTGACCCATGCTTGCTCATCTCTAACCCTTTTAAGCCAACTTTAACGACTTCGAAACCATTTTTGCCCACTTGCAACCTGTTTGAAGCCATATTTTTCCTTTTCCAACCCAGGTTTGCACACCTCTGACACTTCTGGGGACAATTTTGGCCGTAACTAACCTGTTTTTGCACTTCTCTATCCCTTTTGGAAGCCATTTTTGGCCATTTCTAACCCTCTTTAAGCCATTTTTAACCCACTTCAAGCCATCTTTGGTCATTTCTCAGCCAGTTTTGCACTTCTCTAACCATTTTTAAGCTGGTTTTGTCCATTTCTAACCCATGTTTGCTCATCTCTAACCCTTTTAAGCCAACTTTAACGACTTCGAAACCATTTTTGCCCACTTGCAACCTGTTTGAAGCCATATTTTTCCTTTTCCAACCCGGGTTTGCACACCTCTGACACTTCTGGGGCCAATTTTGGCCGTGACTAACCCGTTTTTGTACTTCTCTATCCCTTTGGAAGCCATTTTTGGCCATTTCTAACCCTCTTTAAGCCATTTTTAACCCACTTCAAGCCATCTTTGGTCATTTCTCAGCCAGTTTTGCACTTCTCTAACCATTTTTAAGCTGGTTTTGTCCATTTCTGACCCATGTTTGCTCATCTCTAACCCTTTTAAGCCAACTTTGACGACTTCGAAACCATTTTTGCCCACTTGCAACCTGTTTGAAGCCATATTTTTCCTTTTCCAACCCAGGTTTGCACACCTCTGACACTTCTGGGGCCAATTTTGGCCGTAACTAACCTGTTTTTGCACTTCTCTATCCCTTTTGGAAGCCATTTTTGGCCATTTCTAACCCTCTTTAAGCCATTTTTAACCCACTTCAAGCCATCTTTGGTCATTTCTCAGCCAGTTTTGCACTTCTCTAACCATTTTTAAGCTGGTTTTTGTCTTTTCTTACCCATTTTTTTACCGTATTTTACATGTTTTCAGCCGTTTTTGGCCATTTCTAACCCTCATTAAGCCATTTTTAACCCACTTCAAGCCATCTTTCGTCATTTCTCAGCCAGTTTTGCACTTCTCTAACCATTTTTAAACTTGTTTTGTCCATTTCTGACCCATGCTTGCTCATCTCTAACCCTTTTAAGCCAACTTTAACGACTTCGAAACCATTTTTGCCCACTTGCAACCTGTTTGAAGCCATATTTTTCCTTTTCCAACCCAGGTTTGCACACCTCTGACACTTCTGGGGACAATTTTGGCCGTAACTAACCTGTTTTTGCACTTCTCTATCCCTTTTGGAAGCCATTTTTGGCCATTTCTAACCCTCTTTAAGCCATTTTTAACCCACTTCAAGCCATCTTTGGTCATTTCTCAGCCAGTTTTGCACTTCTCTAACCATTTTTAAGCTGGTTTTGTCCATTTCTAACCCATGTTTGCTCATCTCTAACCCTTTTAAGCCAACTTTAACGACTTCGAAACCATTTTTGCCCACTTGCAACCTGTTTGAAGCCATATTTTTCCTTTTCCAACCCGGGTTTGCACACCTCTGACACTTCTGGGGCCAATTTTGGCCGTGACTAACCCGTTTTTGTACTTCTCTATCCCTTTGGAAGCCATTTTTGGCCATTTCTAACCCTCTTTAAGCCATTTTTAACCCACTTCAAGCCATCTTTGGTCATTTCTCAGCCAGTTTTGCACTTCTCTAACCATTTTTAAGCTGGTTTTGTCCATTTCTGACCCATGTTTGCTCATTTCTAACCCTTTTAAGCCAACTTTGACGACTTCGAAACCATTTTTGCCCACTTGCAACCCGTTTGAAGCCATATTTTTCCTTTTCCAATTCAGGTTTGCACACTTCTGACACTTCTGGGGCCAATTTTGGCCGTAACTAACCTGTTTTTGCACTTCTCTATCCCTTTTGGAAGCCATTTTTGGCCATTTCTAACCCTCTTTAAGCCATTTTTAACCCACTTCAAGCCATCTTTCGTCATTTCTCAGCCAGTTTTGCACTTCTCTAACCATTTTTAAGCTGGTTTTTGTCTTTTCTTACCCATTTTTTTACCGTATTTTACATGTTTTCAGCCGTTTTTGGCCATTTCTAACCCTCATTAAGCCATTTTTAACCCACTTCAAGCCATCTTTCGTCATTTCTCAGCCAGTTTTGCACTTCTCTAACCATTTTTAAACTTGTTTTGTCCATTTCTGACCCATGCTTGCTCATCTCTAACCCTTTTAAGCCAACTTTAACGACTTCGAAACCATTTTTGCCCACTTGCAACCTGTTTGAAGCCATATTTTTCCTTTTCCAACCCAGGTTTGCACACCTCTGACACTTCTGGGGACAATTTTGGCCGTAACTAACCTGTTTTTGCACTTCTCTATCCCTTTTGGAAGCCATTTTTGGCCATTTCTTACCCTCTTTAAGCCATTTTTAACCCACTTCAAGCCATCTTTGGTCATTTCTCAGCCAGTTTTGCACTTCTCTAACCATTTTTAAGCTGGTTTTGTCCATTTCTAACCCATGTTTGCTCATCTCTAACCCTTTTAAGCCAACTTTAACGACTTCGAAACCATTTTTGCCCACTTGCAACCTGTTTGAAGCCATATTTTTCCTTTTCCAACCCGGGTTTGCACACCTCTGACACTTCTGGGGCCAATTTTGGCCGTGACTAACCCGTTTTTGTACTTCTCTATCCCTTTGGAAGCCATTTTTGGCCATTTCTAACCCTCTTTAAGCCATTTTTAACCCACTTCAAGCCATCTTTGGTCATTTCTCAGCCAGTTTTGCACTTCTCTAACCATTTTTAAGCTGGTTTTGTCCATTTCTGACCCATTTTTTTACCGTATTTTACATGTTTTCAGCCGTTTTTGGCCATTTCTAACCCTCATTAAGCCATTTTTAACCCACTTCAAGCCATCTTTCGTCATTTCTCAGCCAGTTTTGCACTTCTCTAACCATTTTTAAACTTGTTTTGTCCATTTCTGACCCATGCTTGCTCATCTCTAACCCTTTTAAGCCAACTTTAACGACTTCGAAACCATTTTTGCCCACTTGCAACCTGTTTGAAGCCATATTTTTCCTTTTCCAACCCAGGTTTGCACACCTCTGACACTTCTGGGGACAATTTTGGCCGTAACTAACCTGTTTTTGCACTTCTCTATCCCTTTTGGAAGCCATTTTTGGCCATTTCTAACCCTCTTTAAGCCATTTTTAACCCACTTCAAGCCATCTTTGGTCATTTCTCAGCCAGTTTTGCACTTCTCTAACCATTTTTAAGCTGGTTTTGTCCATTTCTAACCCATGTTTGCTCATCTCTAACCCTTTTAAGCCAACTTTAACGACTTCGAAACCATTTTTGCCCACTTGCAACCTGTTTGAAGCCATATTTTTCCTTTTCCAACCCAGGTTTGCACACCTCTGACACTTCTGGGGCCAATTTTGGCCGTGACTAACCCGTTTTTGTACTTCTCTATCCCTTTGGAAGCCATTTTTGGCCATTTCTAACCCTCTTTAAGCCATTTTTAACCCACTTCAAGCCATCTTTGGTCATTTCTCAGCCAGTTTTGCACTTCTCTAACCATTTTTAAGCTGGTTTTGTCCATTTCTGACCCATGTTTGCTCATCTCTAACCCTTTTAAGCCAACTTTGACGACTTCGAAACCATTTTTGCCCACTTGCAACCCGTTTGAAGCCATATTTTTCCTTTTCCAATTCAGGTTTGCACACCTCTGACACTTCTGGGGCCAATTTTGGCCGTAACTAACCTGTTTTTGCACTTCTCTATCCCTTTTGGAAGCCATTTTTTGCCATTTCTAACCCTCTTTAAGCCATTTTTAACCCACTTCAAGCCATCTTTGGTCATTTCTCAGCCAGTTTTGCACTTCTCTAACCATTTTTAAGCTGGTTTTTGTCTTTTCTTACCCATTTTTTTACCGTATTTTACATGTTTTCAGCCGTTTTTGGCCATTTCTAACCCTCATTAAGCCATTTTTAACCCACTTCAAGCCATCTTTCGTCATTTCTCAGCCAGTTTTGCACTTCTCTAACCATTTTTAAGCTTGTTTTGTCCATTTCTGACCCATGCTTGCTCATCTCTAACCCTTTTAAGCCAACTTTAACGACTTCGAAACCATTTTTGCCCACTTGCAACCTGTTTGAAGCCATATTTTTCCTTTTCCAATTCAGGTTTGCACACCTCTGACACTTCTGGGGACAATTTTGGCCGTAACTAACCTGTTTTTGCACTTCTCTATCCCTTTTGGAAGCCATTTTTTGCCATTTCTTACCCTCTTTAAGCCATTTTTAACCCACTTCAAGCCATCTTTGGTCATTTCTCAGCCAGTTTTGCACTTCTCTAACCATTTTTAAGCTGGTTTTGTCCATTTCTGACCCATGTTTGCTCATCTCTAACCCTTTTAAGCCAACTTTAACGACTTCGAAACCATTTTTGCCCACTTGCAACCTGTTTGAAGCCATATTTTTCCTTTTCCAACCCGGGTTTGCACACCTCTGACACTTCTGGGGCCAATTTGGCCGTAACTAACCGTTTTTGTACTTCTCTATCCCTTTGGAAGCCATTTTTGGCCATTTCTAACCTCTTTAAGCCATTTTTAACCCACTTCAAGCCATCTTTGGTCATTTCTCAGCCAGTTTTGCACTTCTCTAACCATTTTTAAGCTGGTTTTTGTCTTTTCTTACCCATTTTTTACCGTATTTTACATGTTTTCAGCCGTTTTTGGCCATTTCTAACCCTCATTAAGCCATTTTTAACCCACTTCAAGCCATCTTTCGTCATTTCTCAGCCAGTTTTGCACTTCTCTAACCATTTTTAAACTTGTTTTGTCCATTTCTGACCCATGCTTGCTCATCTCTAACCCTTTTAAGCCAACTTTAACGACTTCGAAACCATTTTTGCCCACTTGCAACCTGTTTGAAGCCATATTTTTCCTTTTCCAACCCAGGTTTGCACACCTCTGACACTTCTGGGGACAATTTTGGCCGTAACTAACCTGTTTTTGCACTTCTCTATCCCTTTTGGAAGCCATTTTTTGCCATTTCTTACCCTCTTTAAGCCATTTTTAACCCACTTCAAGCCAGCTTTGGTCATTTCTCAGCCAGTTTTGCACTTCTCTAACCATTTTTAAGCTGGTTTTGTCCATTTCTAACCCATGATTGCTCATCTCTAACCCTTTTAAGCCAACTTTAACGACTTCGAAACCATTTTTGCCCACTTGCAACCTGTTTGAAGCCATATTTTTCCTTTTCCAACCAGGTTTGCACACCTCTGACACTTCTGGGGCCAATTTTGGCCGTGACTAACCGTTTTTGTACTTCTCTATCCCTTTGGAAGCCATTTTTGGCCATTTCTAACCCTCTTTAAGCCATTTTTAACCCACTTCAAGCCATCTTTGGTCATTTCTCAGCCAGTTTTGCACTTCTCTAACCATTTTTAAGCTGGTTTTTGTCTTTTCTTACCCATTTTTTTACCGTATTTTACATGTTTTCAGCCGTTTTTGGCCATTTCTAACCCTCATTAAGCCATTTTTAACCCACTTCAAGCCATCTTTCGTCATTTCTCAGCCAGTTTTGCACTTCTCTAACCATTTTTAAACTTGTTTTGTCCATTTCTGACCCATGCTTGCTCATCTCTAACCCTTTTAAACCAACTTTAACGACTTCGAAACCATTTTTGCCCACTTGCAACCTGTTTGAAGCCATATTTTTCCTTTTCCAACCCAGGTTTGCACACCTCTGACACTTCTGGGGACAATTTTGGCCGTAACTAACCTGTTTTTGCACTTCTCTATCCCTTTTGGAAGCCATTTTTGGCCATTTCTAACCCTCTTTAAGCCATTTTTAACCCACTTCAAGCCATCTTTGGTCATTTCTCAGCCAGTTTTGCACTTCTCTAACCATTTTTAAGCTGGTTTTGTCCATTTCTAACCCATGTTTGCTCATCTCTAACCCTTTTAAGCCAACTTTAACGACTTCGAAACCATTTTTGCCCACTTGCAACCTGTTTGAAGCCATATTTTTCCTTTTCCAACCCAGGTTTGCACACCTCTGACACTTCTGGGGCAATTTTGGCCGTGACTAACCCGTTTTTGTACTTCTCTATCCCTTTGGAAGCCATTTTTGGCCATTTCTAACCCTCTTTAAGCCATTTTTAACCCACTTCAAGCCATCTTTGGTCATTTCTCAGCCAGTTTTGCACTTCTCTAACCATTTTTAAGCTGGTTTTGTCCATTTCTGACCCATGTTTATTCATCTCTAACCCTTTTAAGCCAACTTTGACGACTTCGAAACCATTTTTGCCCACTTGCAACCCGTTTGAAGCCATATTTTTCCTTTTCCAAACCGGGTTTGCACACCTCTGACACTTCTGGGGCCAATTTTGGCCGTAACTAACCTGTTTTTGCACTTCTCTATCCCTTTTGGAAGCCATTTTTGGCCATTTCTAACCCTCTTTAAGCCATTTTTAACCCACTTCAAGCCATCTTTGGTCATTTCTCAGCCAGTTTTGCACTTCTCTAACCATTTTTAAGCTGGTTTTTGTCTTTTCTTACCCATTTTTTTACCGTATTTTACATGTTTTCAGCCGTTTTTGGCCATTTCTAACCCTCATTAAGCCATTTTTAACCCACTTCAAGCCATCTTTCGTCATTTCTCAGGCAGTTTTGCACTTCTCTAACCATTTTTAAACTTGTTTTGTCCATTTCTGACCCATGCTTGCTCATCTCTAACCCTTTTAAGCCAACTTTAACGACTTCGAAACCATTTTTGCCCACTTGCAACCTGTTTGAAGCCATATTTTTCCTTTTCCAACCCAGGTTTGCACACCTCTGACACTTCTGGGGACAATTTTGGCCGTAACTAACCTGTTTTTGCACTTCTCTATCCCTTTTGGAAGCCATTTTTGCCATTTCTAACCCTCTTTAAGCCATTTTTAACCCACTTCAAGCCATCTTTGGTCATTTCTCAGCCAGTTTTGCACTTCTCTAACCATTTTTAAGCTGGTTTTGTCCATTTCTGACCCATTTTTTTTACCGTATTTTACATGTTTTCAGCCGTTTTTGGCCATTTCTAACCCTCATTAAGCCATTTTTAACCCACTTCAAGCCATCTTTCGTCATTTCTCAGCCAGTTTTGCACTTCTCTAACCATTTTTAAACTTGTTTTGTCCATTTCTGACCCATGCTTGCTCATCTCTAACCCTTTTAAGCCAACTTTAACGACTTCGAAACCATTTTTGCCCACTTGCAACCTGTTTGAAGCCATATTTTTCCTTTTCCAACCCAGGTTTGCACACCTCTGACACTTCTGGGGACAATTTTGGCCGTAACTAACCTGTTTTTGCACTTCTCTATCCCTTTTGGAAGCCATATTTGCCATTTCTTACCCTCTTTAAGCCATTTTTAACCCACTTCAAGCCATCTTTGGTCATTTCTCAGCCAGTTTTGCACTTCTCTAACCATTTTTAAGCTTGTTTTGTCCATTTCTGACCCATGTTTGCTCATCTCTAACCCTTTTAAGCCAACTTTAACGACTTCGAAACCATTTTTGCCCACTTGCAACCTGTTTGAAGCCATATTTTTCCTTTTCCAACCCGGGTTTGCACACCTCTGACACTTCTGGGGCCAATTTTGGCCGTGACTAACCCGTTTTTGTACTTCTGTATCCCTTTGGAAGCCATTTTTGGCCATTTCTAACCCTCTTTAAGCCATTTTTAACCCACTTCAAGCCATCTTTGGTCATTTCTCAGCCAGTTTTGCACTTCTCTAACCATTTTTAAGCTGATTTTGTCTTTTCTTACCCATTTTTTTACCGTATTTTACATGTTTTCAGCCGTTTTTGGCCATTTCTAACCCTCATTAAGCCATTTTTAACCCACTTCAAGCCATCTTTCGTCATTTCTCAGCCAGTTTTGCACTTCTCTAACCATTTTTAAACTTGTTTTGTCCATTTCTGACCCATGCTTGCTCATCTCTAACCCTTTTAAGCCAACTTTAACGACTTCGAAACCATTTTTGCCCACTTGCAACCTGTTTGAAGCCATATTTTTCCTTTTCCAACCCAGGTTTGCACACCTCTGACACTTCTGGGGACAATTTTGGCCGTAACTAACCTGTTTTTGCACTTCTCTATCCCTTTTGGAAGCCATTTTTGGCCATTTCTAACCCTCTTTAAGCCATTTTTAACCCACTTCAAGCCATCTTTGGTCATTTCTCAGCCAGTTTTGCACTTCTCTAACCATTTTTAAGCTGGTTTTGTCCATTTCTGACCCATGTTTGCTCATCTCTAACCCTTTTAAGCCAACTTTAACGACTTCGAAACCATTTTTGCCCACTTGCAACCTGTTTGAAGCCATATTTTTCCTTTTCCAACCCGGGTTGCACACCTCTGACACTTCTGGGGCCAATTTTGGCCGTGACTAACCCGTTTTTGTACTTCTCTATCCCTTTGGAAGCCATTTTTGGCCATTTCTAACCCTCTTTAAGCCATTTTTAACCCACTTCAAGCCATCTTTGGTCATTTCTCAGCCAGTTTTGCACTTCTCTAACCATTTTTAAGCTGGTTTTGTCCATTTCTGACCCATGTTTGCTCATCTCTAACCCTTTTAAGCCAACTTTGACGACTTCGAAACCATTTTTGCCCACTTGCAACCCGTTTGAAGCCATATTTTTCCTTTTCCAATTCAGGTTTGCACACCTCTGACACTTCTGGGGCCAATTTTGGCCGTAACTAACCTGTTTTTGCACTTCTCTATCCTTTTGGAAGCCATTTTTGGCCATTTCTAACCCTCTTTAAGCCATTTTTAACCCACTTCAAGCCATCTTTGGTCATTTCTCAGCCAGTTTTGCACTTCTCTAACCATTTTTAAGCTGGTTTTTGTCTTTTCTTACCCATTTTTTTACCGTATTTTACATGTTTTCAGCCGTTTTTGGCCATTTCTAACCCTCATTAAGCCATTTTTAACCCACTTCAAGCCATCTTTCGTCATTTCTCAGCCAGTTTTGCACTTCTCTAACCATTTTTAAACTTGTTTTGTCCATTTCTGACCCATGCTTGCTCATCTCTAACCCTTTTAAGCCAACTTTAACGACTTCGAAACCATTTTTGCCCACTTGCAACCTGTTTGAAGCCATATTTTTCCTTTTCCAACCCAGGTTTGCACACCTCTGACACTTCTGGGGACAATTTTGGCCGTAACTAACCTGTTTTTGCACTTCTCTATCCCTTTTGGAAGCCATTTTTGCCATTTCTAACCCTCTTTAAGCCATTTTTAACCCACTTCAAGCCATCTTTGGTCATTTCTCAGCCAGTTTTGCACTTCTCTAACCATTTTTAAGCTGGTTTTGTCCATTTCTGACCCATGTTTGCTCATCTCTAACCCTTTTAAGCCAACTTTAACGACTTCGAAACCATTTTTGCCCACTTGCAACCTGTTTGAAGCCATATTTTTCCTTTTCCAACCGGGTTTGCACACCTCTGACACTTCTGGGGCCAATTTTGGCCGTGACTAACCCGTTTTTTTGTACTTCTCTATCCCTTTGGAAGCCATTTTTGGCCATTTCTAACCCTCTTTAAGCCATTTTTAACCCACTTCAAGCCATCTTTGGTCATTTCTCAGCCAGTTTTGCACTTCTCTAACCATTTTTAAGCTGGTTTTGTCCATTTCTGACCCATGTTTGCTCATCTCTAACCCTTTTAAGCCAACTTTGACGACTTCGAAACCATTTTTGCCCACTTGCAACCCGTTTGAAGCCATATTTTTCCTTTTCCAATTCAGGTTTGCACACCTCTGACACTTCTGGGGCCAATTTTGGCCGTAACTAACCTGTTTTTGCACTTCTCTATCCCTTTTGGAAGCCATTTTTGGCCATTTCTAACCCTCTTTAAGCCATTTTTAACCCACTTCAAGCCATCTTTGGTCATTTCTCAGCCAGTTTTGCACTTCTCTAACCATTTTTAAGCTGGTTTTTGTCTTTTCTTACCCATTTTTTTACCGTATTTTACATGTTTTCAGCCGTTTTTGGCCATTTCTAACCCTCATTAAGCCATTTTTAACCCACTTCAAGCCATCTTTCGTCATTTCTCAGCCAGTTTTGCACTTCTCTAACCATTTTTAAACTTGTTTTGTCCATTTCTGACCCATGCTTGCTCATCTCTAACCCTTTTAAGCCAACTTTAACGACTTCGAAACCATTTTTGCCCACTTGCAACCTGTTTGAAGCCATATTTTTCCTTTTCCAACCCAGGTTTGCACACCTCTGACACTTCTGGGGACAATTTTGGCCGTAACTAACCTGTTTTTGCACTTCTCTATCCCTTTTGGAAGCCATTTTTGGCCATTTCTTACCCTCTTTAAGCCATTTTTAACCCACTTCAAGCCATCTTTGGTCATTTCTCAGCCAGTTTTGCACTTCTCTAACCATTTTTAAGCTGGTTTTGTCCATTT
Source organism: Melopsittacus undulatus (assembly GCF_012275295.1). Lineage (NCBI taxonomy): Eukaryota > Metazoa > Chordata > Aves > Psittaciformes > Psittaculidae > Melopsittacus > Melopsittacus undulatus. Next base: position 32,461 of record NW_022994110.1, on the reverse strand, counting down.
CTAACCCATGTTTGCTCATCTCTAACCCTTTTAAGCCAACTTTAACGACTTCGAAACCATTTTTGCCCACTTGCAACCTGTTTGAAGCCATATTTTTCCTTTTCCAACCCGGGTTTGCACACCTCTGACACTTCTGGGGCCAATTTTGGCCGTGACTAACCCGTTTTTGTACTTCTCTATCCCTTTGGAAGCCATTTTTGGCCATTTCTAACCCTCTTTAAGCCATTTTTAACCCACTTCAAGCCATCTTTGGTCATTTCTCAGCCAGTTTTGCACTTCTCTAACCATTTTTAAGCTGGTTTTGTCCATTTCTGACCCATGTTTGCTCATCTCTAACCCTTTTAAGCCAACTTTGACGACTTCGAAACCATTTTTGCCCACTTGCAACCTGTTTGAAGCCATATTTTTCCTTTTCCAACCCAGGTTTGCACACCTCTGACACTTCTGGGGCCAATTTTGGCCGTAACTAACCTGTTTTTGCACTTCTCTATCCCTTTTGGAAGCCATTTTTGGCCATTTCTAACCCTCTTTAAGCCATTTTTAACCCACTTCAAGCCATCTTTGGTCATTTCTCAGCCAGTTTTGCACTTCTCTAACCATTTTTAAGCTGGTTTTTGTCTTTTCTTACCCATTTTTTTACCGTATTTTACATGTTTTCAGCCGTTTTTGGCCATTTCTAACCCTCATTAAGCCATTTTTAACCCACTTCAAGCCATCTTTCGTCATTTCTCAGCCAGTTTTGCACTTCTCTAACCATTTTTAAACTTGTTTTGTCCATTTCTGACCCATGCTTGCTCATCTCTAACCCTTTTAAGCCAACTTTAACGACTTCGAAACCATTTTTGCCCACTTGCAACCTGTTTGAAGCCATATTTTTCCTTTTCCAACCCAGGTTTGCACACCTCTGACACTTCTGGGGACAATTTTGGCCGTAACTAACCTGTTTTTGCACTACTCTATCCCTTTTGGAAGCCATTTTTGGCCATTTCTTACCCTCTTTAAGCCATTTTTAACCCACTTCAAGCCATCTTTGGTCATTTCTCAGCCAGTTTTGCACTTCTCTAACCATTTTTAAGCTGGTTTTGTCCATTTCTGACCCATGTTTGCTCATCTCTAACCCTTTTAAGCCAACTTTAACGACTTCGAAACCATTTTTGCCCACTTGCAACCTGTTTGAAGCCATATTTTTCCTTTTCCAACCCAGGTTTGCACACCTCTGACACTTCTGGGGCCAATTTTGGCCGTAACTAACCTGTTTTTGCACTTCTCTATCCCTTTTGGAAGCCATTTTTGGCCATTTCTAACCCTCTTTAAGCCATTTTAACCCACTTCAAGCCATCTTTGGTCATTTCTCAGCCAGTTTTGCACTTCTCTAACCATTTTTAAGCTGGTTTTGTCCATTTCTGACCCATGTTTGCTCATCTCTAACCCTTTTAAGCCAACTTTAACGACTTCGAAACCATTTTTGCCCACTTGCAACCTGTTTGAAGCCATATTTTTCCTTTTCCAACCCAGGTTTGCACACCTCTGACACTTCTGGGGCCAATTTTGGCCGTAACTAACCTGTTTTTGCACTTCTCTATCCCTTTGGAAGCCATTTTTGGCCATTTCTAACCCTCTTTAAGCCATTTTTAACCCACTTCAAGCCATCTTTGGTCATTTCTCAGCCAGTTTTGCACTTCTCTAACCATTTTTAAGCTGGTTTTGTCCATTTCTGACCCATGTTTGCTCATCTCTAACCCTTTTAAGCCAACTTTGACGACTTCGAAACCATTTTTGCCCACTTGCAACCGTTTGAAGCCATATTTTTCCTTTTCCAATTCAGGTTTGCACACCTCTGACACTTCTGGGGCCAATTTTGGCCGTAACTAACCTGTTTTTGCACTTCTCTATCCCTTTTGGAAGCCATTTTTGGCCATTTCTAACCCTCTTTAAGCCATTTTTAACCCACTTCAAGCCATCTTTGGTAATTTCTCAGCCAGTTTTGCACTTCTCTAACCATTTTTAAGCTGGTTTTTGTCTTTTCTTACCCATTTTTTTACCGTATTTTACATGTTTTCAGCCGTTTTTGGCCATTTCTAACCCTCATTAAGCCATTTTTAACCCACTTCAAGCCATCTTTCGTCATTTCTCAGCCAGTTTTGCACTTCTCTAACCATTTTTAAACTTGTTTTGTCCATTTCTGACCCATGCTTGCTCATCTCTAACCCTTTTAAGCCAACTTTAACGACTTCGAAACCATTTTTGCCCACTTGCAACCTGTTTGAAGCCATATTTTTCCTTTTCCAACCCAGGTTTGCACACCTCTGACACTTCTGGGGACAATTTTGGCCGTAACTAACCTGTTTTTGCACTTCTCTATCCCTTTTGGAAGCCATTTTTGGCCATTTCTAACCCTCTTTAAGCCATTTTTAACCCACTTCAAGCCATCTTTGGTCATTTCTCAGCCAGTTTTGCACTTCTCTAACCATTTTTAAGCTGGTTTTGTCCATTTCTAACCCATGTTTGCTCATCTCTAACCCTTTTAAGCCAACTTTAACGACTTCGAAACCATTTTTGCCCACTTGCAACCTGTTTGAAGCCATATTTTTCCTTTTCCAACCCGGGTTTGCACACCTCTGACACTTCTGGGGCCAATTTTGGCCGTGACTAACCCGTTTTTGTACTTCTCTATCCCTTTGGAAGCCATTTTTGGCCATTTCTAACCCTCTTTAAGCCATTTTTAACCCACTTCAAGCCATCTTTGGTCATTTCTCAGCCAGTTTTGCACTTCTCTAACCATTTTTAAGCTGGTTTTGTCCATTTCTGACCCATGTTTGCTCATCTCTAACCCTTTTAAGCCAACTTTGACGACTTCGAAACCATTTTTGCCCACTTGCAACCTGTTTGAAGCCATATTTTTCCTTTTCCAACCCAGGTTTGCACACCTCTGACACTTCTGGGGCCAATTTTGGCCGTAACTAACCTGTTTTTGCACTTCTCTATCCCTTTTGGAAGCCATTTTTGGCCATTTCTAACCCTCTTTAAGCCATTTTTAACCCACTTCAAGCCATCTTTGGTCATTTCTCAGCCAGTTTTGCACTTCTCTAACCATTTTTAAGCTGGTTTTTGTCTTTTCTTACCCATTTTTTTACCGTATTTTACATGTTTTCAGCCGTTTTTGGCCATTTCTAACCCTCATTAAGCCATTTTTAACCCACTTCAAGCCATCTTTCGTCATTTCTCAGCCAGTTTTGCACTTCTCTAACCATTTTTAAACTTGTTTTGTCCATTTCTGACCCATGCTTGCTCATCTCTAACCCTTTTAAGCCAACTTTAACGACTTCGAAACCATTTTTGCCCACTTGCAACCTGTTTGAAGCCATATTTTTCCTTTTCCAACCCAGGTTTGCACACCTCTGACACTTCTGGGGCAATTTTGGCCGTAACTAACCTGTTTTTGCACTTCTCTATCCCTTTTGGAAGCCATTTTTGGCCATTTCTAACCCTCTTTAAGCCATTTTTAACCCACTTCAAGCCATCTTTGGTCATTTCTCAGCCAGTTTTGCACTTCTCTAACCATTTTTAAGCTGGTTTTGTCCATTTCTGACCCATGTTTGCTCATCTCTAACCCTTTTAAGCCAACTTTAACGACTTCGAAACCATTTTTGCCCACTTGCAACCTGTTTGAAGCCATATTTTTCCTTTTCCAACCCAGGTTTGCACACCTCTGACACTTCTGGGGCCAATTTTGGCCGTAACTAACCTGTTTTTGCACTTCTCTATCCCTTTTGGAAGCCATTTTTGGCCATTTCTAACCCTCTTTAAGCCATTTTTAACCCACTTCAAGCCATCTTTGGTCATTTCTCAGCCAGTTTTGCACTTCTCTAACCATTTTTAAGCTGGTTTTGTCCATTTCTAACCCATGTTTGCTCATCTCTAACCCTTTTAAGCCAACTTTAACGACTTCGAAACCATTTTTGCCCACTTGCAACCTGTTTGAAGCCATATTTTTCCTTTTCCAACCCGGGTTTGCACACCTCTGACACTTCTGGGGCCAATTTTGGCCGTGACTAACCGTTTTTGTACTTCTCTATCCCTTTGGAAGCCATTTTTGGCCATTTCTAACCCTCTTTAAGCCATTTTTAACCCACTTCAAGCCATCTTTGGTCATTTCTCAGCCAGTTTTGCACTTCTCTAACCATTTTTAAGCTGGTTTTGTCCATTTCTGACCCATGTTTGCTCATCTCTAACCCTTTTAAGCCAACTTTGACGACTTCGAAACCATTTTTGCCCACTTGCAACCTGTTTGAAGCCATATTTTTCCTTTTCCAACCAGGTTTGCACACCTCTGACACTTCTGGGGCCAATTTTGGCCGTAACTAACCTGTTTTTGCACTTCTCTATCCCTTTTGGAAGCCATTTTTGGCCATTTCTAACCCTCTTTAAGCCATTTTTAACCCACTTCAAGCCATCTTTGGTCATTTCTCAGCCAGTTTTGCACTTCTCTAACCATTTTTAAGCTGCTTTTTGTCTTTTCTTACCCATTTTTTTACCGTATTTTACATGTTTTCAGCCGTTTTTGGCCATTTCTAACCCTCATTAAGCCATTTTTAACCCACTTCAAGCCATCTTTCGTCATTTCTCAGCCAGTTTTGCACTTCTCTAACCATTTTTAAACTTGTTTTGTCCATTTCTGACCCATGCTTGCTCATCTCTAACCCTTTTAAGCCAACTTTAACGACTTCGAAACCATTTTTGCCCACTTGCAACCTGTTTGAAGCCATATTTTTCCTTTTCCAACCCAGGTTTGCACACCTCTGACACTTCTGGGGACAATTTTGGCCGTAACTAACCTGTTTTTGCACTTCTCTATCCCTTTTGGAAGCCATTTTTGGCCATTTCTAACCCTCTTTAAGCCATTTTTAACCCACTTCAAGCCATCTTTGGTCATTTCTCAGCCAGTTTTGCACTTCTCTAACCATTTTTAAGCTGGTTTTGTCCATTTCTAACCCATGTTTGCTCATCTCTAACCCTTTTAAGCCAACTTTAACGACTTCGAAACCATTTTTGCCCACTTGCAACCTGTTTGAAGCCATATTTTTCCTTTTCCAACCCGGGTTTGCACACCTCTGACACTTCTGGGGCCAATTTTGGCCGTGACTAACCCGTTTTTGTACTTCTCTATCCCTTTGGAAGCCATTTTTGGCCATTTCTAACCCTCTTTAAGCCATTTTTAACCCACTTCAAGCCATCTTTGGTCATTTCTCAGCCAGTTTTGCACTTCTCTAACCATTTTTAAGCTGGTTTTGTCCATTTCTGACCCATGTTTGCTCATCTCTAACCCTTTTAAGCCAACTTTGACGACTTCGAAACCATTTTTGCCCACTTGCAACCTGTTTGAAGCCATATTTTTCCTTTTCCAACCAGGTTTGCACACCTCTGACACTTCTGGGGCCAATTTTGGCCGTAACTAACCTGTTTTTGCACTTCTCTATCCCTTTTGGAAGCCATTTTTGGCCATTTCTAACCCTCTTTAAGCCATTTTTAACCCACTTCAAGCCATCTTTGGTCATTTCTCAGCCAGTTTTGCACTTCTCTAACCATTTTTAAGCTGGTTTTTGTCTTTTCTTACCCATTTTTTTACCGTATTTTACATGTTTTCAGCCGTTTTTGGCCATTTCTAACCCTCATTAAGCCATTTTTAACCCACTTCAAGCCATCTTTCGTCATTTCTCAGCCAGTTTTGCACTTCTCTAACCATTTTTAAACTGTTTTGTCCATTTCTGACCCATGCTTGCTCATCTCTAACCCTTTTAAGCCAACTTTAACGACTTCGAAACCATTTTTGCCCACTTGCAACCTGTTTGAAGCCATATTTTTCCTTTTCCAACCCAGGTTTGCACACCTCTGACACTTCTGGGGACAATTTTGGCCGTAACTAACCTGTTTTTGCACTTCTCTATCCCTTTTGGAAGCCATTTTTGGCCATTTCTTACCCTCTTTAAGCCATTTTTAACCCACTTCAAGCCATCTTTGGTCATTTCTCAGCCAGTTTTGCACTTCTCTAACCATTTTTAAGCTGGTTTTGTCCATTTCTAACCCATGTTTGCTCATCTCTAACCCTTTTAAGCCAACTTTAACGACTTCGAAACCATTTTTGCCCACTTGCAACCCGTTTGAAGCCATATTTTTCCTTTTCCAACCCAGGTTTGCACACCTCTGACACTTCTGGGGCCAATTTTGGCCGTAACTAACCTGTTTTTGCACTTCTCTATCCCTTTGGAAGCCATTTTTGGCCATTTCTAACCCTCTTTAAGCCATTTTTAACCCACTTCAAGCCATCTTTGGTCATTTCTCAGCCAGTTTTGCACTTCTCTAACCATTTTTAAGCTGGTTTTTGTCTTTTCTTACCCATTTTTTTACCGTATTTTACATGTTTTCAGCCGTTTTTGGCCATTTCTAACCCTCATTAAGCCATTTTTAACCCACTTCAAGCCATCTTTCGTCATTTCTCAGCCAGTTTTGCACTTCTCTAACCATTTTTAAACTTGTTTTGTCCATTTCTGACCCATGCTTGCTCATCTCTAACCCTTTTAAGCCAACTTTAACGACTTCGAAACCATTTTTGCCCACTTGCAACCTGTTTGAAGCCATATTTTTCCTTTTCCAACCCAGGTTTGCACACCTCTGACACTTCTGGGGACAATTTTGGCCGTAACTAACCTGTTTTTGCACTTCTCTATCCCTTTTGGAAGCCATTTTTGGCCATTTCTAACCCTCTTTAAGCCATTTTTAACCCACTTCAAGCCATCTTTGGTCATTTCTCAGCCAGTTTTGCACTTCTCTAACCATTTTTAAGCTGGTTTTGTCCATTTCTAACCCATGTTTGCTCATCTCTAACCCTTTTAAGCCAACTTTAACGACTTCGAAACCATTTTTGCCCACTTGCAACCTGTTTGAAGCCATATTTTTCCTTTTCCAACCGGGTTTGCACACCTCTGACACTTCTGGGGCAATTTTGGCCGTGACTAACCCGTTTTTGTACTTCTCTATCCCTTTGGAAGCCATTTTTGGCCATTTCTAACCCTCTTTAAGCCATTTTTAACCCACTTCAAGCCATCTTTGGTCATTTCTCAGCCAGTTTTGCACTTCTCTAACCATTTTTAAGCTGGTTTTGTCCATTTCTGACCCATGTTTGCTCATCTCTAACCCTTTTAAGCCAACTTTGACGACTTCGAAACCATTTTTGCCCACTTGCAACCTGTTTGAAGCCATATTTTTCCTTTTCCAACCCAGGTTTGCACACCTCTGACACTTCTGGGGCCAATTTTGGCCGTAACTAACCTGTTTTTGCACTTCTCTATCCCTTTTGGAAGCCATTTTTGGCCATTTCTAACCCTCTTTAAGCCATTTTTAACCCACTTCAAGCCATCTTTGGTCATTTCTCAGCCAGTTTTGCACTTCTCTAACCATTTTTAAGCTGGTTTTTGTCTTTTCTTACCCATTTTTTTACCGTATTTTACATGTTTTCAGCCGTTTTTGGCCATTTCTAACCCTCATTAAGCCATTTTTAACCCACTTCAAGCCATCTCTCGTCATTTCTCAGCCAGTTTTGCACTTCTCTAACCATTTTTAAACTTGTTTTGTCCATTTCTGACCCATGCTTGCTCATCTCTAACCCTTTTAAGCCAACTTTAACGACTTCGAAACCATTTTTGCCCACTTGCAACCTGTTTGAAGCCATATTTTTCCTTTTCCAACCCAGGTTTGCACACCTCTGACACTTCTGGGGCCAATTTTGGCCGTAACTAACCTGTTTTTGCACTTCTCTATCCCTTTTGGAAGCCATTTTTGGCCATTTCTTACCCTCTTTAAGCCATTTTTAACCCACTTCAAGCCATCTTTGGTCATTTCTCAGCCAGTTTTGCACTTCTCTAACCATTTTTAAGCTGGTTTTGTCCATTTCTGACCCATGTTTGCTCATCTCTAACCCTTTTAAGCCAACTTTAACGACTTCGAAACCATTTTTGCCCACTTGCAACCTGTTTGAAGCCATATTTTTCCTTTTCCAACCCAGGTTTGCACACCTCTGACACTTCTGGGGCCAATTTTGGCCGTGACTAACCTGTTTTTGCACTTCTCTATCCCTTTGGAAGCCATTTTTGGCCATTTCTAACCCTCTTTAAGCCATTTTTAACCCACTTCAAGCCATCTTTGGTCATTTCTCAGCCAGTTTTGCACTTCTCTAACCATTTTTAAGCTGGTTTTTGTCTTTTCTTACCCATTTTTTTACCGTATTTTACATGTTTTCAGCCGTTTTTGGCCATTTCTAACCCTCATTAAGCCATTTTTAACCCACTTCAAGCCATCTCTCGTCATTTCTCAGCCAGTTTTGCACTTCTCTAACCATTTTTAAACTTGTTTTGTCCATTTCTGACCCATGCTTGCTCATCTCTAACCCTTTTAAGCCAACTTTAACGACTTCGAAACCATTTTTGCCCACTTGCAACCTGTTTGAAGCCATATTTTTCCTTTTCCAACCCAGGTTTGCACACCTCTGACACTTCTGGGGACAATTTTGGCCGTAACTAACCTGTTTTTGCACTTCTCTATCCCTTTTGGAAGCCATTTTTGGCCATTTCTAACCCTCTTTAAGCCATTTTTAACCCACTTCAAGCCATCTTTGGTCATTTCTCAGCCAGTTTTGCACTTCTCTAACCATTTTTAAGCTGGTTTTGTACATTTCTGACCCATGTTTGCTCATCTCTAACCCTTTTAAGCCAACTTTAACGACTTCGAAACCATTTTTGCCCACTTGCAACCTGTTTGAAGCCATATTTTTCCTTTTCCAACCCGGGTTTGCACACCTCTGACACTTCTGGGGCCAATTTTGGCCGTGACTAACCTGTTTTTGCACTTCTCTATCCTTTTGGAAGCCATTTTTGGCCATTTCTAACCCTCTTTAAGCCATTTTTAACCCACTTCAAGCCATCTTTGGTCATTTCTCAGCCAGTTTTGCACTTCTCTAACCATTTTTAAGCTGGTTTTTGTCTTTTCTTACCCATTTTTTTACCGTATTTTACATGTTTTCAGCCGTTTTTGGCCATTTCTAACCCTCATTAAGCCATTTTTAACCCACTTCAAGCCATCTTTCGTCATTTCTCAGCCAGTTTTGCACTTCTCTAACCATTTTTAAACTTGTTTTGTCCATTTCTGACCCATGCTTGCTCATCTCTAACCCTTTTAAGCCAACTTTAACGACTTCGAAACCATTTTTGCCCACTTGCAACCTGTTTGAAGCCATATTTTTCCTTTTCCAACCCAGGTTTGCACACCTCTGACACTTCTGGGGACAATTTTGGCCGTAACTAACCTGTTTTTGCACTTCTCTATCCCTTTTGGAAGCCATTTTTGGCCATTTCTAACCCTCTTTAAGCCATTTTTAACCCACTTCAAGCCATCTTTGGTCATTTCTCAGCCAGTTTTGCACTTCTCTAACCATTTTTAAGCTGGTTTTGTCCATTTCTAACCCATGTTTGCTCATCTCTAACCCTTTTAAGCCAACTTTAACGACTTCGAAACCATTTTTGCCCACTTGCAACCTGTTTGAAGCCATATTTTTCCTTTTCCAACCCGGGTTTGCACACCTCTGACACTTCTGGGGCCAATTTTGGCCGTGACTAACCCGTTTTTGTACTTCTCTATCCCTTTGGAAGCCATTTTTGGCCATTTCTAACCCTCTTTAAGCCATTTTTAACCCACTTCAAGCCATCTTTGGTCATTTCTCAGCCAGTTTTGCACTTCTCTAACCATTTTTAAGCTGGTTTTGTCCATTTCTGACCCATGTTTGCTCATCTCTAACCCTTTTAAGCCAACTTTAACGACTTCGAAACCATTTTTGCCCACTTGCAACCTGTTTGAAGCCATATTTTTCCTTTTCCAACCCAGGTTTGCACACCTCTGACACTTCTGGGGCCAATTTTGGCCGTAACTAACCGTTTTTGCACTTCTGTATCCCTTTGGAAGCCATTTTTGGCCATTTCTAACCCTCTTTAAGCCATTTTTAACCCACTTCAAGCCATCTTTGGTCATTTCTCAGCCAGTTTTGCACTTCTCTAACCATTTTTAAGCTGGTTTTGTCCATTTCTAACCCATGTTTGCTCATCTCTAACCCTTTTAAGCCAACTTTAACAACTTCGAAACCATTTTTGCCCACTTGCAACCTGTTTGAAGCCATATTTTTCCTTTTCCAACCCAGGTTTGCACACCTCTGACACTTCTGGGGCCAATTTTGGCCGTAACTAACCTGTTTTTGCACTTCTCTATCCCTTTTGGAAGCCATTTTTGGCCATTTCTAACCCTCTTTAAGCCATTTTTAACCCACTTCAAGCCATCTTTGGTCATTTCTCAGCCAGTTTTGCACTTCTCTAACCATTTTTAAGCTGGTTTTGTCCATTTCTAACCATGTTTGCTCATCTCTAAACCTTTTAAGCCAACTTTAACGACTTCGAAACCATTTTTGCCCACTTGCAACCTGTTTGAAGCCATATTTTTCCTTTTCCAACCCGGGTTTGCACACCTCTGACACTTCTGGGGCCAATTTTGGCCGTGACTAACCCGTTTTTGTACTTCTCTATCCCTTTGGAAGCCATTTTTGGCCATTTCTAACCCTCTTTAAGCCATTTTTAACCCACTTCAAGCCATCTTTGGTCATTTCTCAGCCAGTTTTGCACTTCTCTAACCATTTTTAAGCTGGTTTTGTCCATTTCTGACCCATGTTTGCTCATCTCTAACCCTTTTAAGCCAACTTTAACGACTTCGAAACCATTTTTGCCCACTTGCAACCTGTTTGAAGCCATATTTTTCCTTTTCCAACCCAGGTTTGCACACCTCTGACACTTCTGGGGCCAATTTTGGCCGTAACTAACCTGTTTTTGCACTTCTCTATCCTTTTGGAAGCCATTTTTGGCCATTTCTAACCCTCTTTAAGCCATTTTTAACCCACTTCAAGCCATCTTTGGTCATTTCTCAGCCAGTTTTGCACTTCTCTAACCATTTTTAAGCTGGTTTTTGTCTTTTCTTACCCATTTTTTTACCGTATTTTACATGTTTTCAGCCGTTTTTGGCCATTTCTAACCCTCATTAAGCCATTTTTAACCCACTTCAAGCCATCTTTCGTCATTTCTCAGCCAGTTTTGCACTTCTCTAACCATTTTTAAACTTGTTTTGTCCATTTCTGACCCATGCTTGCTCATCTCTAACCCTTTTAAGCCAACTTTAACGACTTCGAAACCATTTTTGCCCACTTGCAACCTGTTTGAAGCCATATTTTTCCTTTTCCAACCCAGGTTTGCACACCTCTGACACTTCTGGGGACAATTTTGGCCGTAACTAACCTGTTTTTGCACTTCTCTATCCCTTTTGGAAGCCATTTTTGGCCATTTCTTACCCTCTTTAAGCCATTTTTAACCCACTTCAAGCCATCTTTGGTCATTTCTCAGCCAGTTTTGCACTTCTCTAACCATTTTTAAGCTGGTTTTGTCCATTTCTAACCCATGTTTGCTCATCTCTAACCCTTTTAAGCCAACTTTAACGACTTCGAAACCATTTTTGCCCACTTGCAACCTGTTTGAAGCCATATTTTTCCTTTTCCAACCCGGGTTTGCACACCTCTGACACTTCTGGGGCCAATTTTGGCCGTGACTAACCGTTTTTGTACTTCTCTATCCCTTTGGAAGCCATTTTTGGCCATTTCTAACCCTCTTTAAGCCATTTTTAACCCACTTCAAGCCATCTTTGGTCATTTCTCAGCCAGTTTTGCACTTCTCTAACCATTTTTAAGCTGGTTTTGTCCATTTCTGACCCATGTTTGCTCATCTCTAACCCTTTTAAGCCAACTTTGACGACTTCGAAACCATTTTTGCCCACTTGCAACCTGTTTGAAGCCATATTTTTCCTTTTCCAATTCAGGTTTGCACACCTCTGACACTTCTGGGGACAATTTTGGCCGTAACTAACCTGTTTTTGCACTTCTCTATCCCTTTTGGAAGCCATTTTTGGCCATTTCTAACCCTCTTTAAGCCATTTTTAACCCACTTCAAGCCATCTTTGGTCATTTCTCAGCCAGTTTTGCACTTCTCTAACCATTTTTAAGCTGGTTTTGTCCATTTCTGACCCATGTTTGCTCATCTCTAACCCTTTTAAGCCAACTTTAACGACTTCGAAACCATTTTTGCCCACTTGCAACCTGTTTGAAGCCATATTTTTCCTTTTCCAACCCAGGTTTGCACACCTCTGACACTTCTGGGGCCAATTTTGGCCGTAACTAACCGTTTTTGCACTTCTCTATCCCTTTTGGAAGCCATTTTTGGCCATTTCTAACCCTCTTTAAGCCATTTTTAACCCACTTCAAGCCATCTTTGGTCATTTCTCAGCCAGTTTTGCACTTCTCTAACCATTTTTAAGCTGGTTTTGTCCATTTCTGACCCATGTTTGCTCATCTCTAACCCTTTTAAGCCAACTTTGACGACTTCGAAACCATTTTTGCCCACTTGCAACCTGTTTGAAGCCATATTTTTCCTTTTCCAACCCAGGTTTGCACACCTCTGACACTTCTGGGGCCAATTTTGGCCGTAACTAACCTGTTTTTGCACTTCTCTATCCCTTTTGGAAGCCATTTTTGGCCATTTCTAACCCTCTTTAAGCCATTTTTAACCCACTTCAAGCCATCTTTGGTCATTTCTCAGCCAGTTTTGCACTTCTCTAACCATTTTTAAGCTGGTTTTTGTCTTTTCTTACCCATTTTTTTACCGTATTTTACATGTTTTCAGCCGTTTTTGGCCATTTCTAACCCTCATTAAGCCATTTTTAACCCACTTCAAGCCATCTTTCGTCATTTCTCAGCCAGTTTTGCACTTCTCTAACCATTTTTAAACTTGTTTTGTCCATTTCTGACCCATGCTTGCTCATCTCTAACCCTTTTAAGCCAACTTTAACGACTTCGAAACCATTTTTGCCCACTTGCAACCTGTTTGAAGCCATATTTTTCCTTTTCCAACCCAGGTTTGCACACCTCTGACACTTCTGGGGACAATTTTGGCCGTAACTAACCTGTTTTTGCACTTCTCTATCCCTTTTGGAAGCCATTTTTTGCCATTTCTTACCCTCTTTAAGCCATTTTTAACCCACTTCAAGCCATCTTTGGTCATTTCTCAGCCAGTTTTGCACTTCTCTAACCATTTTTAAGCTGGTTTTGTCCATTTCTAACCCATGTTTGCTCATCTCTAACCCTTTTAAGCCAACTTTAACGACTTCGAAACCATTTTTGCCCACTTGCAACCTGTTTGAAGCCATATTTTTCCTTTTCCAACCCGGGTTTGCACACCTCTGACACTTCTGGGGCCAATTTTGGCCGTGACTAACCCGTTTTTGTACTTCTCTATCCCTTTGGAAGCCATTTTTGGCCATTTCTAACCCTCTTTAAGCCATTTTTAACCCACTTCAAGCCATCTTTGGTCATTTCTCAGCCAGTTTTGCACTTCTCTAACCATTTTTAAGCTGGTTTTGTCCATTTCTGACCCATGTTTGCTCATCTCTAACCCTTTTAAGCCAACTTTACGACTTCGAAACCATTTTTGCCCACTTGCAACCTGTTTGAAGCCATATTTTTCCTTTTCCAACCCAGGTTTGCACACCTCTGACACTTCTGGGGACAATTTTGGCCGTAACTAACCTGTTTTTGCACTTCTCTATCCCTTTTGGAAGCCATTTTTGGCCATTTCTAACCCTCTTTAAGCCATTTTTAACCCACTTCAAGCCATCTTTGGTCATTTCTCAGCCAGTTTTGCACTTCTCTAACCATTTTTAAGCTGGTTTTTGTCTTTTCTTACCCATTTTTTTACCGTATTTTACATGTTTTCAGCCGTTTTTGGCCATTTCTAACCCTCATTAAGCCATTTTTAACCCACTTCAAGCCATCTTTCGTCATTTCTCAGCCAGTTTTGCACTTCTCTAACCATTTTTAAACTTGTTTTGTCCATTTCTGACCCATGCTTGCTCATCTCTAACCCTTTTAAGCCAACTTTAACGACTTCGAAACCATTTTTGCCCACTTGCAACCTGTTTGAAGCCATATTTTTCCTTTTCCAACCCAGGTTTGCACACCTCTGACACTTCTGGGGACAATTTTGGCCGTAACTAACCTGTTTTTGCACTTCTCTATCCCTTTTGGAAGCCATTTTTGGCCATTTCTTACCCTCTTTAAGCCATTTTTAACCCACTTCAAGCCATCTTTGGTCATTTCTCAGCCAGTTTTGCACTTCTCTAACCATTTTTAAGCTGGTTTTGTCCATTTCTGACCCATGTTTGCTCATCTCTAACCCTTTTAAGCCAACTTTAACGACTTCGAAACCATTTTTGCCCACTTGCAACCTGTTTGAAGCCATATTTTTCCTTTTCCAACCAGGTTTGCACACCTCTGACACTTCTGGGACAATTTTGGCCGTAACTAACCTGTTTTTGCACTTCTCTATCCTTTTGGAAGCCATTTTTGGCCATTTCTAACCCTCTTTAAGCCATTTTTAACCCACTTCAAGCCATCTTTGGTCATTTCTCAGCCAGTTTTGCACTTCTCTAACCATTTTTAAGCTGGTTTTGTCCATTTCTGACCCATGTTTGCTCATCTCTAACCCTTTTAAGCCAACTTTAACGACTTCGAAACCATTTTTGCCCACTTGCAACCTGTTTGAAGCCATATTTTCCTTTTCCAACCCAGGTTTGCACACCTCTGACACTTCTGGGGCCAATTTTGGCCGTAACTAACCTGTTTTTGCACTTCTCTATCCCTTTGGAAGCCATTTTTGGCCATTTCTAACCCTCTTTAAGCCATTTTTAACCCACTTCAAGCCATCTTTGGTCATTTCTCAGCCAGTTTTGCACTTCTCTAACCATTTTTAAGCTGGTTTTGTACATTTCTGACCCATGTTTGCTCATCTCTAACCCTTTTAAGCCAACTTTAACGACTTCGAAACCATTTTTGCCCACTTGCAACCTGTTTGAAGCCATATTTTTCCTTTTCCAACCCAGGTTTGCACACCTCTGACACTTCTGGGGCCAATTTTGGCCGTAACTAACCTGTTTTTGCACTTCTCTATCCCTTTGGAAGCCATTTTTGGCCATTTCTAACCCTCTTTAAGCCATTTTTAACCCACTTCAAGCCATCTTTGGTCATTTCTCAGCCAGTTTTGCACTTCTCTAACCATTTTTAAGCTGGTTTTTGTCTTTTCTTACCCATTTTTTTACCGTATTTTACATGTTTTCAGCCGTTTTTGGCCATTTCTAACCCTCATTAAGCCATTTTTAACCCACTTCAAGCCATCTTTCGTCATTTCTCAGCCAGTTTTGCACTTCTCTAACCATTTTTAAACTTGTTTTGTCCATTTCTGACCCATGCTTGCTCATCTCTAACCCTTTTAAGCCAACTTTAACGACTTCAAAACCATTTTTGCCCACTTGCAACCTGTTTGAAGCCATATTTTTCCTTTTCCAACCCAGGTTTGCACACCTCTGACACTTCTGGGGACAATTTTGGCCGTAACTAACCTGTTTTTGCACTTCTCTATCCCTTTTGGAAGCCATTTTTTGCCATTTCTTACCCTCTTTAAGCCATTTTTAACCCACTTCAAGCCATCTTTGGTCATTTCTCAGCCAGTTTTGCACTTCTCTAACCATTTTTAAGCTGGTTTTGTCCATTTCTAACCCATGTTTGCTCATCTCTAACCCTTTTAAGCCAACTTTAACGACTTCGAAACCATTTTTGCCCACTTGCAACCCGTTTGAAGCCATATTTTTCCTTTTCCAACCCGGGTTTGCACACCTCTGACACTTCTGGGGCCAATTTTGGCCGTGACTAACCCGTTTTTGTACTTCTCTATCCCTTTGGAAGCCATTTTTGGCCATTTCTAACCCTCTTTAAGCCATTTTTAACCCACTTCAAGCCATCTTTGGTCATTTCTCAGCCATTTTTGCACTTCTCTAACCATTTTTAAGCTGGTTTTGTCCATTTCTGACCCATGTTTGCTCATCTCTAACCCTTTTAAGCCAACTTTAACGACTTCGAAACCATTTTTGCCCACTTGCAACCTGTTTGAAGCCATATTTTTCCTTTTCCAACCCAGGTTTGCACACCTCTGACACTTCTGGGGCCAATTTTGGCCGTAACTAACCTGTTTTTGCACTTCTCTATCCCTTTGGAAGCCATTTTTGGCCATTTCTAACCCTCTTTAAGCCATTTTTAACCCACTTCAAGCCATCTTTGGTCATTTCTCAGCCAGTTTTGCACTTCTCTAACCATTTTTAAGCTGGTTTTTGTCTTTTCTTACCCATTTTTTACCGTATTTTACATGTTTTCAGCCGTTTTTGGCCATTTCTAACCCTCATTAAGCCATTTTTAACCCACTTCAAGCCATCTTTGGTCATTTCTCAGCCAGTTTTGCACTTCTCTAACCATTTTTAAACTTGTTTTGTCCATTTCTGACCCATGCTTGCTCATCTCTAACCCTTTTAAGCCAACTTTAACGACTTCGAAACCATTTTTGCCCACTTGCAACCTGTTTGAAGCCATATTTTTCCTTTTCCAACCCAGGTTTGCACACCTCTGACACTTCTGGGGACAATTTTGGCCGTAACTAACCTGTTTTTGCACTTCTCTATCCTTTTGGAAGCCATTTTTGGCCATTTCTAACCCTCTTTAAGCCATTTTTAACCCACTTCAAGCCATCTTTGGTCATTTCTCAGCCAGTTTTGCACTTCTCTAACCATTTTTAAGCTGGTTTTGTCTTTTCTTACCCATTTTTTTACCGTATTTTACATGTTTTCAGCCGTTTTTGGCCATTTCTAACCCTCATTAAGCCATTTTTAACCCACTTCAAGCCATCTTTCGTCATTTCTCAGCCAGTTTTGCACTTCTCTAACCATTTTTAAACTTGTTTTGTCCATTTCTGACCCATGCTTGCTCATCTCTAAACCTTTTAAGCCAACTTTAACGACTTCGAAACCATTTTTGCCCACTTTCAACCTGTTTGAAGCCATATTTTTCCTTTTCCAAACCAGGTTTGCACACCTCTGACACTTCTGGGGACAATTTTGGCCGTAACTAACCTGTTTTTGCACTTCTCTATCCCTTTTGGAAGCCATTTTTGGCCATTTCTACCCTCTTTAAGCCATTTTTAACCCACTTCAAGCCATCTTTGGTCATTTCTCAGCCAGTTTTGCACTTCTCTAACCATTTTTAAGCTGGTTTTGTCCATTTCTGACCCATGTTTGCTCATCTCTAACCCTTTTAAGCCAACTTTAACGACTTCGAAACCATTTTTGCCCACTTGCAACCTGTTTGAAGCCATATTTTTCCTTTTCCAACCCAGGTTTGCACACCTCTGACACTTCTGGGGCCAATTTTGGCCGTAACTAACCTGTTTTTGCACTTCTCTATCCCTTTTGGAAGCCATTTTTGGCCATTTCTAACCCTCTTTAAGCCATTTTTAACCCACTTCAAGCCATCTTTGGTCATTTCTCAGCCAGTTTTGCACTTCTCTAACCATTTTTAAGCTGGTTTTGTCCATTTCTGACCCATGTTTGCTCATCTCTAACCCTTTTAAGCCAACTTTAACGACTTCGAAACCATTTTTGCCCACTTGCAACCTGTTTGAAGCCATATTTTTCCTTTTCCAACCCAGGTTTGCACACCTCTGACACTTCTGGGGCCAATTTTGGCCGTAACTAACCTGTTTTTGCACTTCTCTATCCCTTTTGGAAGCCATTTTTGGCCATTTCTAACCCTCTTTAAGCCATTTTTAACCCACTTCAAGCCATCTTTGGTCATTTCTCAGCCAGTTTTGCACTTCTCTAACCATTTTTAAGCTGGTTTTGTCCATTTCTGACCCATGTTTGCTCATCTCTAACCCTTTTAAGCCAACTTTAACGACTTCGAAACCATTTTTGCCCACTTGCAACCTGTTTGAAGCCATATTTTTCCTTTTCCAACCCAGGTTTGCACACCTCTGACACTTCTGGGGCCAATTTTGGCCGTAACTAACCTGTTTTTGCACTTCTCTATCCCTTTTGGAAGCCATTTTTGGCCATTTCTAACCCTCTTTAAGCCATTTTTAACCCACTTCAAGCCATCTTTGGTCATTTCTCAGCCAGTTTTGCACTTCTCTAACCATTTTTAAGCTGGTTTTTGTCTTTTCTTACCCATTTTTTTACCGTATTTTACATGTTTTCAGCCGTTTTTGGCCATTTCTAACCCTCATTAAGCCATTTTTAACCCACTTCAAGCCATCTTTCGTCATTTCTCAGCCAGTTTTGCACTTCTCTAACCATTTTAAACTTGTTTTGTCCATTTCTGACCCATGCTTGCTCATCTCTAACCCTTTTAAGCCAACTTTAACGACTTCGAAACCATTTTTGCCCACTTGCAACCTGTTTGAAGCCATATTTTTCCTTTTCCAACCCAGGTTTGCACACCTCTGACACTTCTGGGGACAATTTTGGCCGTAACTAACCTGTTTTTGCACTTCTCTATCCCTTTTGGAAGCCATTTTTGCCATTTCTTACCCTCTTTAAGCCATTTTTAACCCACTTCAAGCCATCTTTGGTCATTTCTCAGCCAGTTTTGCACTTCTCTAACCATTTTTAAGCTGGTTTTGTCCATTTCTAACCCATGTTTGCTCATCTCTAACCCTTTTAAGCCAACTTTAACGACTTCGAAACCATTTTTGCCCACTTGCAACCTGTTTGAAGCCATATTTTTCCTTTTCCAACCCGGGTTTGCACACCTCTGACACTTCTGGGGCCAATTTTGGCCGTGACTAACCCGTTTTTGTACTTCTGTATCCCTTTGGAAGCCATTTTTGGCCATTTCTAACCCTCTTTAAGCCATTTTTAACCCACTTCAAGCCATCTTTGGTCATTTCTCAGCCAGTTTTGCACTTCTCTAACCATTTTTAAGCTGGTTTTGTCCATTTCTGACCCATGTTTGCTCATCTCTAACCCTTTTAAGCCAACTTTGACGACTTCGAAACCATTTTTGCCCACTTGCAACCTGTTTGAAGCCATATTTTTCCTTTTCAACCCAGGTTTGCACACCTCTGACACTTCTGGGGCCAATTTTGGCCGTAACTAACCTGTTTTTGCACTTCTCTATCCTTTTGGAAGCCATTTTTGGCCATTTCTAACCCTCTTTAAGCCATTTTTAACCCACTTCAAGCCATCTTTGGTCATTTCTCAGCCAGTTTTGCACTTCTCTAACCATTTTTAAGCTGGTTTTTGTCTTTTCTTACCCATTTTTTTACCGTATTTTACATGTTTTCAGCCGTTTTTGGCCATTTCTAACCCTCATTAAGCCATTTTTAACCCACTTCAAGCCATCTTTCGTCATTTCTCAGCCAGTTTTGCACTTCTCTAACCATTTTTAAACTTGTTTTGTCCATTTCTGACCCATGCTTGCTCATCTCTAACACTTTTAAGCCAACTTTAACGACTTCGAAACCATTTTTGCCCACTTGCAACCTGTTTGAAGCCATATTTTTCCTTTTCCAACCCAGGTTTGCACACCTCTGACACTTCTGGGGACAATTTTGGCCGTAACTAACCTGTTTTTGCACTTCTCTATCCTTTTGGAAGCCATTTTTGGCCATTTCTTACCCTCTTTAAGCCATTTTTAACCCACTTCAAGCCATCTTTGGTCATTTCTCAGCCAGTTTTGCACTTCTCTAACCATTTTTAAGCTGGTTTTGTCCATTTCTGACCCATGTTTGCTCATCTCTAACCCTTTTAAGCCAACTTTGACGACTTCGAAACCATTTTTGCCCACTTGCAACCTGTTTGAAGCCATATTTTTCCTTTTCCAACCCGGGTTTGCACACCTCTGACACTTCTGGGGCCAATTTTGGCCGTGACTAACCGTTTTTGAACTTCTCTATCCCTTTGGAAGCCATTTTTGGCCATTTCTAACCCTCTTTAAGCCATTTTTAACCCACTTCAAGCCATCTTTGGTCATTTCTCAGCCAGTTTTGCACTTCTCTAACCATTTTTAAGCTGGTTTTGTCCATTTCTGACCCATGTTTGCTCATCTCTAACCCTTTTAAGCCAACTTTGACGACTTCGAAACCATTTTTGCCCACTTGCAACCGTTTGAAGCCATATTTTTCCTTTTCCAACCCAGGTTTGCACACCTCTGACACTTCTGGGGACAATTTTGGCCGTAACTAACCTGTTTTTGCACTTCTCTATCCCTTTTGGAAGCCATTTTTGGCCATTTCTAACCCTCTTTAAGCCATTTTTAACCCACTTCAAGCCATCTTTGGTCATTTCTCAGCCAGTTTTGCACTTCTCTAACCATTTTTAAGCTGTTTTGTCCATTTCTGACCCATGTTTGCTCATCTCTAACCCTTTTAAGCCAACTTTAACGACTTCGAAACCATTTTTGCCCACTTGCAACCTGTTTGAAGCCATATTTTTCCTTTTCCAACCCAGGTTTGCACACCTCTGACACTTCTGGGGCCAATTTTGGCCGTAACTAACCTGTTTTTGCACTTCTCTATCCCTTTTGGAAGCCATTTTTGGCCATTTCTAACCCTCTTTAAGCCATTTTTAACCCACTTCAAGCCATCTTTGGTCATTTCTCAGCCAGTTTTGCACTTCTCTAACCATTTTTAAGCTGGTTTTGTCCATTTCTGACCCATGCTTGCTCATCTCTAACCCTTTTAAGCCAACTTTAACGACTTCGAAACCATTTTTGCCCACTTGCAACCTGTTTGAAGCCATATTTTTCCTTTTCCAACCCAGGTTTGCACACCTCTGACACTTCTGGGGCCAATTTTGGCCGTAACTAACCTGTTTTTGCACTTCTCTATCCCTTTTGGAAGCCATTTTTGGCCATTTCTAACCCTCTTTAAGCCATTTTTAACCCACTTCAAGCCATCTTTGGTCATTTCTCAGCCAGTTTTGCACTTCTCTAACCATTTTTAAGCTGGTTTTTGTCTTTTCTTACCCATTTTTTTACCGTATTTTACATGTTTTCAGCCGTTTTTGGCCATTTCTAACCCTCATTAAGCCATTTTTAACCCACTTCAAGCCATCTTTCGTCATTTCTCAGGCAGTTTTGCACTTCTCTAACCATTTTTAAACTTGTTTTGTCCATTTCTGACCCATGCTTGCTCATCTCTAACCCTTTTAAGCCAACTTTAACGACTTCGAAACCATTTTTGCCCACTTGCAACCTGTTTGAAGCCATATTTTTCCTTTTCCAACCCAGGTTTGCACACCTCTGACACTTCTGGGGACAATTTTGGCCGTAACTAACCTGTTTTTGCACTTCTCTATCCCTTTTGGAAGCCATTTTTGGCCATTTCTACCCTCTTTAAGCCATTTTTAACCCACTTCAAGCCATCTTTGGTCATTTCTCAGCCAGTTTTGCACTTCTCTAACCATTTTTAAGCTGGTTTTGTCCATTTCTAACCCATGTTTGCTCATCTCTAACCCTTTTAAGCCAACTTTAACGACTTCGAAACCATTTTTGCCCACTTGCAACCTGTTTGAAGCCATATTTTTCCTTTTCCAACCCGGGTTTGCACACCTCTGACACTTCTGGGGCCAATTTTGGCCGTAACTAACCCGTTTTTGTACTTCTGTATCCCTTTGGAAGCCATTTTTGGCCATTTCTAACCCTCTTTAAGCCATTTTTAACCCACTTCAAGCCATCTTTGGTCATTTCTCAGCCAGTTTTGCACTTCTCTAACCATTTTTAAGCTGGTTTTGTCCATTTCTGACCCATGTTTGCTCATCTCTAACCCTTTTAAGCCAACTTTGACGACTTCGAAACCATTTTTGCCCACTTGCAACCCGTTTGAAGCCATATTTTTCCTTTTCCAATTCAGGTTTGCACACCTCTGACACTTCTGGGGCCAATTTTGGCCGTAACTAACCTGTTTTTGCACTTCTCTATCCCTTTTGGAAGCCATTTTTGGCCATTTCTAACCCTCTTTAAGCCATTTTTAACCCACTTCAAGCCATCTTGGTCATTTCTCAGCCAGTTTTGCACTTCTCTAACCATTTTTAAGCTGGTTTTGTCTTTTCTTACCCATTTTTTTACCGTATTTTACATGTTTTCAGCCGTTTGGCCATTTCTAACCCTCATTAAGCCATTTTTAACCCACTTCAAGCCATCTTTCGTCATTTCTCAGCCAGTTTTGCACTTCTCTAACCATTTTTAAACTGTTTTGTCCATTTCTGACCCATGCTTGCTCATCTCTAACCCTTTTAAGCCAACTTTAACGACTTCGAAACCATTTTTGCCCACTTGCAACCTGTTTGAAGCCATATTTTTCCTTTTCCAACCCAGGTTTGCACACCTCTGACACTTCTGGGGACAATTTTGGCCGTAACTAACCTGTTTTTGCACTTCTCTATCCCTTTTGGAAGCCATTTTTGGCCATTTCTAACCCTCTTTAAGCCATTTTTAACCCACTTCAAGCCATCTTTGGTCATTTCTCAGCCAGTTTTGCACTTCTCTAACCATTTTTAAGCTGGTTTTGTCCATTTCTAACCCATGTTTGCTCATCTCTAACCCTTTTAAGCCAACTTTAACAACTTCGAAACCATTTTTGCCCACTTGCAACCTGTTTGAAGCCATATTTTTCCTTTTCCAACCCGGGTTTGCACACCTCTGACACTTCTGGGGCCAATTTTGGCCGTGACTAACCCGTTTTTTACTTCTCTATCCCTTTGGAAGCCATTTTTGGCCATTTCTAACCCTCATTAAGCCATTTTTAACCCACTTCAAGCCATCTTTGGTCATTTCTCAGCCAGTTTTGCACTTCTCTAACCATTTTTAAGCTGGTTTTTGTCTTTTCTTACCCATTTTTTACCGTATTTTACATGTTTTCAGCCGTTTTTGGCCATTTCTAACCCTCATTAAGCATTTTTAACCCACTTCAAGCCATCTTTGGTCATTTCTCAGCCAGTTTTGCACTTCTCTAACCATTTTTTAAACTTGTTTTGTCCATTTCTGACCCATGCTTGCTCATCTCTAACCCTTTTAAGCCAACTTTACGACTTCGAAACCATTTTGCCACTTGCAACCTGTTTGAAGCATATTTTTCCTTTTCCAATCCAGGTTTGCACACCTCTGCCACTTCTGGGGACAATTTTGGCCGTAACTAACCTGTTTTTGCACTTCTCTCTATCCCTTTTGGAAGCCATTTTTTGGCCATTTCTAACCCTCTTAGCCATTTTTAACCCACTTCAAGCCATCTTTGGTCATTTCTCAGCCAGTTTGCACTCTTCTAACCATTTTTAAGCTGGTTTTGTCCATTTCTGACCCATGTTTGCTCATCTCTAACCCTTTAAGCCAACTTTGACGACTTCGAAACCATTTTTGCCCACTTGCAACCCGTTTGAAGCCATATTTTTCCTTTTCCAATTCAGGTTTGCACACCTCTGACACTTCTGGGGCCAATTTTGGCCGTAACTAACCTTTTTTGCACTTCTCTATCCCTTTTGGAAGCCATTTTTGGCCATTTCTAACCCTCTTTAAGCCATTTTAACCCACTTCAAGCCATCTTTGGTCATTTCTCAGCCAGTTTTGCACTTCTCTAACCATTTTTAAGCTGGTTTTTGTCTTTTCTTACCATTTTTTTACCGTATTTTACATGTTTTCAGCCGTTTTGGCCATTTCTAACCCTCATTAAGCCATTTTTAACCCACTTCAAGCCATCTTTGGTCATTTCTCAGCCAGTTTTGCACTTCTCTAACCATTTTTAAACTTGTTTTGTCCATTTCTAACCCATGCTTGCTCATCTCTAACCCTTTTAAGCCCAACTTTAACGACTTCGAAACCATTTTTCGCCCACTTGCAACCTGTTTGAAGCCATATTTTTTCCTTTTCCAACCCAGGGTTTGCACACCTTGACACTTCTGGGGACAATTTTGGCCGTGACTAACCCTGTTTTTGCTACTTCTCTATCCCTTTTGGAAGCCATTTTTTGGCCATTTCTAACCCTCCTTTAAGCCAATTTTTTAACCCACTTCAAGCCATCTTTGGTCATTTCTCAGCCAGTTTTGCCACTTCTCTAACCATTTTTAAGCTGGTTTTTGTCCATTTCTGACCCATGTTTTGCTCATCTCTAACCCTTTTAAGCCAACTTTGACGACTTCGAAACCATGTTTTGCCCACTTGCAACCTGTTTGAAGCCATATTTTCTCCTTTTCCAATTCAGGTTTGCACACCTCTGACACTTCTGGGGCCAATTTTGGCCGTAACTAACCTGTTTTTTGCACTTCTCTATCCCTTTTGGAAGCCATTTTTGGCCATTTCTAACCCTCTTTAAGCCATTTTTTAACCCACTTCAAGCCATCTTTGGTCATTTCTCAGCCAGTTTTGCACTTCTCTAACCATTTTTAAGCTGGTTTTTGTCTTTTCTTACCATTTTTTTACCGTATTTTACATGTTTTCAGCCGTTTTTTGGCCATTTCTAACCCTCATTAAGCCATTTTTTAACCCACTTCAAGCCATCTTTCGTCATTTCTCAGCAGTTTTGCACTTCTCTAACCATTTTTAAACTTGTTTTGTCCATTTCTGACCCATGCTTGCTCATCTCTAACCCTTTTAAGCCAACTTTAACGACTTCGAAACCATATTTTGCCCACTTGCAACCTGTTTGAAGCCATATTTTTCCTTTTCCCAACCCAGGTTTGCACACCTCTGACACTTCTGGGGACAATTTTTGGCCGTAACTAACCTGTTTTTGCACTTCTCTATCCCTTTTGGAAGCCATTTTTTGCCATTTCTTACCCTCTTTAAGCCATTTTTAACCCACTTCAAGCCATCTTTGGTCATTTCTCAGCCATGTTTTGCACTTCTCTAACCATTTTTAAGCTGGTTTTGTCCATTTCTGACCCATGTTTTGCTCATCTCTAACCCTTTTAAGCCAACTTTAACGACTTCGAAACCATTTTTGCCCACTTGCAACCTTTTTGAAGCCATATTTTTCCTTTTCCAATCCCAGGGTTTGCACACCTCTGACACTTCTGGGGCCAATTTTGGCCGTGACTAACCCGTTTTTGTACTTCTGTTATCCCTTTTGGAAGCCATTTTTTGGCCATTTCTAACCCTCTTTAAGCCATTTTTAACCCACTTCAAGCCATCTTTGGTCATTTCTCAGCCAGTTTTGCACTTCTCTAACCATTTTAAGCTGCTTTTTGTCTTTTCTTACCCATTTTTTTTACCGTATATTTTACATGTTTTCAGCCGTTTTTGGCACATTTCCTAACCCTCATTAAGCCATTTTTTAACCCACTTCAAGCCATCTTTCGTCATTTCTCAGCCAGTTTTTGCACTTCTCTAACCATTTTGTAAACTTGTTTTGTCCATTTCTGACCCATGCTTGCTCATCTCTAACACTTTTAAGCCAACTTTAACGACCTTCGAAACCATTTTTTGCCCTACTTGCAACCTGTTTGAAGCCATATTTTTCCTTTTTCCAACCCAGGTTTGCACACCTCTGACACTTCTGGGGACAATTTTGGCCGTAACTAACCTGTTTTTGCACTTTCTCTATCCCTTTTGGAAGCCATTTTTTGGCCATTTCTAACCCTCTTTAAGCCATTTTTAACCCACTTCAAGCCATCTTTGGTCATTTCTCAGCCAGTTTTGCACTTCTCTAACCATTTTTAAGCTGGTTTTGTCCATTTCTAACCCATGTTTGCTCATCTCTAACCCTTTTAAGCCAACTTTAACGACTTCGAAAACCATTTTTGCCCACTTGCAACCTGTTTTGAAGCCATATTTTTCCTTTTCCAACCCGGGTTTTGCACACCTCTGACACTTCTGGGGCCAATTTTGGCCGTGACTAACCCTGTTTTTGTACTTCTCTATCCCTTTTGGAAGCCATTTTTGGCCATTTCTAACCCTCTTTAAGCCATTTTTAACCCACTTCAAGCCATCTTTGGTCATTTCTCAGCCAGTTTTGCACTTCCCTAACCATTTTTAAGCTGGTTTTGTCCATTTCTGACCATGTTTGCTCATCTCTAACCCTTTTAAGCCAACTTTGACGACTTCGAAACCATTTTTGCCCACTTGCAACCCGTTTGAAGCCATATTTTTTCCTTTTCCAATCAGGTTTGCACACCTCTGACACTTCTGGGGCCAATTTTGGCCGTAACTAACCTGTTTTTGCACTTCTCTATCCCTTTTGGAAGCCATTTTTTGGCCATTTCTAACCCTCTTTAAGCCATTTTTAACCCACTTCAAGCCATCTTTGGTCATTTCTCAGCCAGTTTTGCACTTCTCTAACCATTTTTAAGCTGGTTTTTGTCTTTTCTTACCCATTTTTTTTACCGTATTTTACATGTTTTCAGCCGTTTTTGGCCATTTCTAACCCTCATTAAGCCATTTTTAACCCACTTCAAGCCATCTTTCGTCATTTCTCAGCCAGTTTTGCACTTCTCTAACCATTTTTTAAACTTGTTTTGTCCATTTCTGACCCATGCTTGCTCATCTCTAACCCTTTTAAGCCACTTTAACGACTTCGAAACCATTTTTGCCCACTTGCAACCTGTTTGAAGCCATATTTTTCCTTTTCCAACCCAGGTTTGCACACCTCTGACACTTCTGGGGACAATTTTGGCCGTAACTAACCTGTTTTTGCACTTCTCTATCCCTTTTGGAAGCCATTTTTTTTGCCATTTCTTACCCTCTTTAAGCCATTTTTAACCCACTTCAAGCCATCTTTGGTCATTTCTCAGCCAGTTTTGCACTTCTCTAACCATTTTTAAGCTGGTTTTGTCCATTTCTAACCCATGTTTGCTCATCTCTAACCCTTTTAAGCCAACTTTGACGACTTCGAAACCATTTTTGCCCACTTGCAACCTGTTTGAAGCCATATTTTTCCTTTTTCCAATCCAGGTTTGCACACCTCTGACACTTCTGGGGCCAATTTTGGCCGTAACTAACCTGTTTTTGCACTTCTCTATCCCTTTTGGAAGCCATTTTTGGCCATTTCTAACCCTCTTTAAGCCATTTTTAAACCCACTTCAAGCCATCTTTGGTCATTTCTCAGCCAGTTTTTGCACTTCTCTAACCATTTTTAAGCTGGCTTTTTGTCTTTTTCTTAACCATTTTTTTACCGTATTTTACATGTTTTCAGCCGTTTTTGGCCATTTCTAACCCTCATTAAGCCATTTTTAACCACTTCAAGCCATCTTTCGTCATTTCTCAGCCAGTTTTGCACTTCTCTAACCATTTTTAAACTTGTTTTTGTCCATTTCTGACCCATGCTTGCTCATCTCTAACCCTTTAAGCCAACTTTAACGACTTCGAAACCATTTTTGCCCACTTGCAACCTGTTTGAAGCCATATTTTTCCTTTTCCAACCGGGTTTGCACACCTCTGACACTTCTGGGGCCAATTTTGGCCGTAACTAACCCTGTTTTTGCACTTCTCTATCCCTTTTGGAAGCCATTTTTGGCCATTTCTTACCCTCCTTTAAGCCATTTTTTAACCCACTTCAAGCCATCTTTGGTCATTTCTCAGCCAGTTTTGCACTTCTCTAACCATTTTTAAGCTGGTTTTGTCCATTTCTAACCCATGTTTGCTCATCTCTAACCCTTTTAAGCCAACTTTAACGACTTCGAAACCATTTTTGCCCACTTGCAACCTGTTTGAAGCCATATTTTTCCTTTTCCAACCCGGGTTTGCACACCTCTGACACTTCTGGGGCCAATTTGGCCGTGACTAACCCGTTTTTGTACTTCTCTATCCCTTTGGAAGCCATTTTTGGCCATTTCTAACCCTCTTTAAGCCATTTTTAACCCACTCAAGCCATCTTTGGTCATTTCTCAGCCAGTTTTGCACTTCTCTAACCATTTTTAAGCTGGTTTTGTCCATTTCTGACCCATGTTTGCTCATCTCTAACCCTTTTAAGCCAACTTTGACGACTTCGAAACCATTTTTGCCCACTTGCAACCTGTTTGAAGCCATATTTTTTCCTTTTCCAATTCAGGTTTGCACACCTCTGACACTTCTGGGGCCAATTTTGGCCGTAACTAACCTGTTTTTGCACTTCTCTATCCCTTTTGGAAGCCATTTTTGGCCATTTCTTACCCTCTTTAAGCCATTTTTAACCCACTTCAAGCCATCTTTGGTCATTTCTCAGCCAGTTTTGCACTTCTCTAACCATTTTTAAGCTGGTTTTTGTCTTTTCTTACCCATTTTTTTACCGTATTTTACATGTTTTCAGCCGTTTTTGGCCATTTCTAACCCTCATTAAGCCATTTTTTAACCCACTTCAAGCCATCTTTCGTCATTTCTCAGCCAGTTTTGCACTTCTCTAACCATTTTTAAACTTGTTTTGTCCATTTCTGACCCATGCTTGCTCATCTCTAACCCTTTTAAGCCAACTTTAACGACTTCGAAACCATTTTTGCCCACTTGCAACCTGTTTGAAGCCATATTTTTCCTTTTCCAACCCAGGTTTGCACACCTCTGACACTTCTGGGGACAATTTTGGCCGTAACTAACCTGTTTTTGCACTTCTCTATCCCTTTTGGAAGCCATTTTTTGCCATTTCTTACCCTCTTTAAGCCATTTTTAACCCACTTCAAGCCATCTTTCGTCATTTCTCAGCCAGTTTTGCACTTCTCTAACCATTTTTTAAGCTGGTTTTGTCCATTTCTAACCCATGTTTGCTCATCTCTAACCCTTTTAAGCCAACTTTAACGACTTCGAAACCATTTTTGCCCACTTGCAACCTGTTTGAAGCCATATTTTTCCTTTTCCAACCCGGGTTTGCACACCTCTGACACTTCTGGGGCCAATTTTGGCCGTGACTAACCCGTTTTTGTACTTCTCTATCCCTTTGGAAGCCATTTTGGCCTTCTAAACCTCTTTAAGCCATTTTTAACCCACTTCAAGCCATCTTTGGTCATTTCTCAGCCAGTTTTGCACTTCTCTAACCATTTTTAAGCTGGTTTTGTCCATTTCTGACCCATGTTTGCTCATCTCTAACCCTTTTAAGCCAACTTTGCGACTTCGAAACCATTTTTGCCCACTTGCAACCCGTTTGAAGCCATTTTTTTCCTTTTCCAATTCAGGTTTGCACACCTCTGACAATTCTGGGGCCAATTTTGGCCGTAACTAACCTGTTTTTTGCATTTCTCATCCTTTGGAAGCCATTTTTGGCCATTTCTACCTCTTTAAGCCATTTTTACCCACTTCAAGCCATCTTTGGTCATTTCTCAGCCAGTTTTGCACTTCTCTAACCATTTTAA
This sequence comes from Melopsittacus undulatus, assembly GCF_012275295.1. NCBI lineage: Eukaryota > Metazoa > Chordata > Aves > Psittaciformes > Psittaculidae > Melopsittacus > Melopsittacus undulatus. Next base: position 3,154 of record NW_022994110.1, on the reverse strand, counting down.
GCTGCTTTTTGTCTTTTTTACCCATTTTTTTACCGTATTTTCATGTTTTCAGCCGTTTTGGCCATTTCTAACCCTCATAAGCCATTTTTAACCCACTTCAAGCCATCTTTGGTCATTTCTCAGCCAGTTTTGCACTTCTCTAACCATTTTTAACTTGTTTTGTCCATTTCTGAACCCATGCTTGCTCATCTCTAACCCTTTTAAGCCAAACTTTAACGACTATTCGAAACCATTTTTGCCCACTTGCAACCTGTTTGAAGCCATATTTTTCCTTTTCCAACCCAGGTTTGCACACCTCTGACACTTCTGGGGACAATTTTGGCCGTGACTAACCTGTTTTTGCACTTCTCTATCCCTTTTGGAAGCCATTTTTGGCCATTTCTTAACCCTCTTTAAGCCATTTTTAACCCACTTCAAGCCATCTTTGGTCATTCTCAGCCAGTTTTGCACTTCTCTAACCATTTTTAAGCTGGTTTTGTCCATTTCTGACCCATGTTTGCTCATCTCTAACCCTTTTAAGCCAACTTTGACGACTTCGAAACCATTTTTGCCCACTTGCAACCGTTTGAAGCCATAATTTTTTCCTTTTCCAATCAGGTTTGCACACCCTCTGACACTTCTGGGCCAATTTTGGCCGTAACTAACCTGTTTTTGCACTTCTCTATCCCTTTTGGAAGCCATTTTTTGGCCATTTCTAACCCTCTTTTAAGCCATTTTTAACCCACTTCCAAGCCATCTTTGGTCATTTTCTCAGCCAGTTTTTGCACTTCTCTAAACATTTTTTAAGCTGGTTTTTGTCTTTTCTTACCATTTTTTTACCGTATTTTACATGTTTTCAGCCGTTTTTGGCCATTTCTAACCCTCATTAAGCCATTTTTAACCCACTTCAAGCCATCTTTCGTCATTTCTCAGCCAGTTTTGCACTTCTCTAACCATTTTTAAACTTGTTTTGTCCATTTCTGACCCATGCTTGCTCATCTCTAACCCTTTTAAGCCAACTTTAACGACTTCGAAACCATTTTTGCCTACTTGCAACCTGTTTGAAGCCATATTTTTCCTTTTCCAACCCAGGTTTGCACACCTCTGACACTTCTGGGGACAATTTTGGCCGTAACTAACCTGTTTTTGCACTTCTCTATCCCTTTTGGAAGCCATTTTTGGCCATTTCTAACCCTCTTTAAGCCATTTTTAACCCACTTCAAGCCATCTTTGGTCATTTCTCAGCCAGTTTCTTGCACTTCTCTAACCATTTTTAAAGCTGGTTTTGTCCATTTCTAACCATGTTTGCTCATCTCTAACCCTTTTAAGCCAACTTTAACGACTTCGAAACCATTTTTGCCCACTTGCAACCTGTTTGAAGCCATATTTTTTTCCTTTTCCACCCGGTTTGCACACCTCTGACACTTCTGGGGCCAATTTTGGCCGTGACTAACCCTGTTTTTTGTACTTCTCTATCCCCTTTGGAAGCCATTTTTGGCCATTTCTAACCCTCTTTAAGCCATTTTTAACCCACTTCAAGCCATCTTTGGTCATTTCTCAGCCAGTTTTGCACTTCTCTAACCATTTTTAAGCTGGTTTTGTCCATTTCTGACCCATGTTTGCTCATCTCTAACCCTTTTAAGCCAACTTTGACGACTTCGAAAACCATTTTTGCCCACTTGCAACCCGTTTGAAGCCATATTTTTCCTTTTCCAATTCAGGTTTGCACACCTCTGACACTTCTGGGGCCAATTTTGGCCGTAACTAACCTGTTTTTTTTGCACTTCTCTATCCCTTTTGGAAGCCATTTTTGGCCATTTCTAACCCTCTTTAAGCCATTTTTAACCCACTTCAAGCCATCTTGGTCATTTCTCAGCCAGTTTTGCACTTCTCTAACCATTTTTTAAGCTGGTTTTTGTCTTTTCTTACCCAATTTTTTTACCGTTATTTTACATGTTTTCAGCCGTTTTTGGCCATTTCTAACCCTCATTAAGCCATTTTTAACCCACTTCAAGCCATCTTTCGTCATTTCTCAGCCAGTTTTGCACTTCTCTAACCATTTTTTAAGCTGGTTTTGTCCATTTCTGACCCATGCTTGCTCATCTCTAACCCTTTTAAGCCAACTTTAAACGACTTCGAAACCATTTTTGCCCACTTGCAACCTGTTTTGAAGCCATATTTTTCCTTTTTCCAACCCAGGGTTTGCACACCTCTGACACTTCTGGGGCCAATTTTGGCCGTAACTAACCCTGTTTTTGCTACTTCTCTATCCCTTTTGGAAGCCATTTTTGGCCATTTCTAACCCTCTTTAAGCCATTTTTAACCCACTTCAAGCCATCTTTGGTCATTTCTCAGCCAGTTTTGCACTTCTCTAACCATTTTTAAGCTGGTTTTGTCCATTTCTGACCCATGTTTGCTCATCTCTAACCCTTTTAAGCCAACTTTGAACGACTTCGAAACCATTTTTTGCCCACTTGCAACCTGTTTGAAGCCATATTTTTCCTTTTCCAACCAGGGTTTGCACACCTCTGACACTTCTGGGGCCAATTTTGGCCGTGACTAACCGTTTTTGCTACTTCTCTATCCCTTTTGGAAGCCATTTTTTGGCCATTTCTAACCCTCTTTAAGCCATTTTTAACCCACTTCAAGCCATCTTTGGTCATTTCTCAGCAGTTTTGCACTCTCTAACCATTTTTAAGCTGGTTTTGTCTTTTCTTACCCATGTTTTTTACCGATCTTACATGTTTTCAGCCGTTTTTGGCCTTCTAACCCTCATAAGCCATTTTTAACCCACTTCAAGCCATCTTTGGTCATTTCTCAGCCAGGTTTGCACTTCTCTAACCATTTTTAAATTTTTTTGTCCATTTCTGACCCATGTTTGCTCATCTCTAACCCTTTTTAAGCCAACTTTGACGACTTCGAAACCATTTTGCCCACTTGCAACCCGTTTGAAGCCATATTTTTCCTTTTCCAACCCAGGTTTGCACACCTCTGACACTCTGGGGCCAATTTTGGCCGTAACTAACTGTTTTTGCATTCTCTATCCCTTTTGGAAGCCATTTTTTGGCCATTTTCTAACCCTCTTTAAGCCATTTTTAACCACTTCAAGCCATCTTTGGTCATTTATCAGACGTTTTGCACTTCTCTAACCATTTTTAAGCTGGTTTTTGTCTTT